>NC_056592.1:644060-761560 GCF_018340385.1 Cyprinus carpio
CACTTTAAATCATCTGCTGTGTTTGATGAGATGCTCAGAATATAGTTTGTAATGCACATCAAATAAAATTCACATCACATTGTTTAATGGATTTTATTTGAATAACAAAGTGCGTCTTTTAATGCTGAATCAACACTGCATTTTCAGTCCAGTGCTATTACAGTAGAGTTTTTAAAAACATGATAAACAAAAACATTACAGAAAAAATGTATATATTACAGAAAACATCAGTAACATGAATTCTAAATTCTGCATTGTGTTGTGCTTACATCTTATTAAAACGTAAAAGACAGATAACAGATGGAAGTTCATCCTTTAACTGTGGTATGTATGGTAAAATAATACTTTAAATAGCTTAGATTTAGGACAAAAATATAATACAAAAATGTGCAAGCAGCAATATGACGCCAAACACAGAAGGCACAGTAAACATCAAAAGATGAGAAATGCATTGAAATGCATCACAAATAAAGATGCTGTCAGGAGCTGGAGAGTCCAGAACAGACTGCAGTGTGCCGATTTCATCAAATAAAAACACAATCCATTAATACAGTCACACATGCTGATTCATCATTGCTGATTGAAACGATGCATCAACTGAAACCATTATAGCTGCCAGCATGAAATTCAGTTGAAGTTTGTTTAGCGCTTTCTCATTTCAAAGTGTAGATTTACAGGAGATGCATGCTTCTACATTACAATAAAGAGTCATTTGTTATGAGAGATGACTTAAAGTAATGTCCATTGATAATATAAATCGTAGTAAAGAAATGACACGTATTCAAATGAAGAAGAAAGAATATAACGTACTTCCATGCTACAAAAAATTATGTTCTTCCTTGGTATTTCTTGTATAAGTATAAATATCTAAACATCTTTAAATCATGATGGGGACATTTTAAGTTGACGTCTGAATAATGTATCTATATTAAGTGAGTTCATGCTTTAAAGAAATATCTGATAATCAATTTCACAAAGGGAAACAAGATTATTTTTCTGACCCCAGATATTTGTTCTTGTTTTAAGCATGAACACACTTAATATTGCTACATTATTCAGAAAACAAGACTTTAAAATGTTTTGCTTCTCCAGTAAATGTATCTTGAGTTAAGAATGTTTAAAACCAGTCAGAGACACTGAGGAAGAGTGTCGGTTTTGGCTGAAGTGTAACTTTGTTTCAGTCTGTTTAGGATGTATCAGTGTCTTCCCTGACATGTGTTTCTCTTTGATACATCAGGACTCTTCACAGCTGTGTGTGGATCAGCAGAGACTGAGAATGAAAGCACATCTGTTACCTTCATAGATTAAATACAGCTTACTCTTTTTAATACACAGTTGTTATAGCCTTTCTACATATGCTAATAATAAAAGATTGATATTGGGGTTTTTTTTAGATGGGTTTAATTATTTAGAATATCATATGTTAAAAGAAAGTTATGTCTTACATCAGGACACGAGGCATGAAAGGGTTAATCACAACATTAATCACTGAGTTGCAGTTGATTTTGACATTCTACTAACTAGAAGTGCGACTACACTGACTCTCGTTAGAGTATTAATAGACTGTTATAGAGTTAGATATGGACTTGCAAAGTTACGTATACATAGCAGAATGTCTGAGGTTTATCCAAATAAAGTGAGACAGTCTACTAATACTCTCGTGACTGCTTCCTGTGTGGATTGTGATCAACTGATGTGTGTTTACTCACAGTTCAGTCTAATATCATTCAAGCTCCAGCATCTCACAAGATTCATGTGTTCACTGGTTTGTGTCTTCATCTCTCTCTCTCTTCAGCCTCCATGTGTTTAATCATTAATCTCTTCTCTGGAGTGAAACTGCAGCATAACAGCAATTAATAAATCACAGATGGCAATTAAAACTTATTTTATTTATATTTCATTTAATTGTGTTATTTAAATGATCTCTTTATTATGTTTTACATATGTTTTATTTAATATATTTTAAAATGTTTGATTAAAACGTTACTAGATAAAGAATTCAAAATTAAACAGTTTCTGCCCTTAAAACATATGAATAATTTAAAATCATGTTCAGATGTATCACCTGTGACGAGAGGACATGTAGTGATATCCAGTGCTGCTTTAATGATTATTAAAATCACTCTGAATATGAGAAAGTCTCGCCGAGCTCAGGATCCACAGTGAACATCTGACAGGTTAAGTTATGTTTAAGACAGCTGCTTGACTCGTGTGTCGAGTCAGTGTGAGTTTGAGAGTATTTGCTTTCACGTGTGGACATTATATAGGAAAGCAGAACCAGTCAGAAAGGTCAGTGTGAAACTGGGTGGTCAGGTGATCAGGTGATAGCCACACCCACAGCTGGTGCATTCATCTGATTTATTTTTATTTATTTTTTTATCAAGAACATTATACAGACAAAGGAAAAAATCAGTTACAATGTAGAACAAATAAACAAAAAATAAAAGAGAGAAAAAAAACTAATACAGGGTACAAGTTATTTTTATTATTAGATTATATTACAGTTACAGGAAAATTTTTAGAATTATTTATTGATAGTCAGTTAGTTATTGTTGCTAATGAGATAAGATAAAATTATAACAGCAAGCAAAACATAAAGTGGTTTCTGACCTGAAAATTCAAAATAAGAAGATTAAGTATATTTTATTTTCCAGTAAATGCTCTTTTTTTCCAGCGTTCATCTGTTTTTTATCACGTGTCTGTGTGGATTCTGACCTGTACAGTTTTATTAGAAGTGACACAACCATCAGAGGATGAGGTTAATTAAGCTTATGAACAAAATTGCAGGTGAAATGACATGAAACATATATAAAGGTGCGTTTCCATTAGCCTCCAAATTGCGCAAAAAGCGCCACTGAAGCTGATTGAAGCGGAGACTCCAGTCAGTGCTCGTTTCTTCCAGCGGCTCTCCGCGCTGCTTCTGTGAACATACACGCATACACCTGCTTTTAATGACTAGCCAAATTTTAATGAATATGTCCTTTTAATTATCGCGAGAGGCAAAAGGTTACGTTTTAGTCGCATAACATTAGTTATCTATTTTAATGTTTTGATATTTGTAGTTTGACCCCTATTATGTCTACCAAGCTCTGATAATGTATGGAACTACGATATATCACATTTATGGGAATTAAAAGGGTAGGCCTTAAGGTAGCCAATTTTGTTTTTAAGTCCATGACAAAATGTTCCTCCCAAAACTCCTTTTTTCCACTGTCACCCTCACACAGAAGACACCTGTTGAAGTGCTCCAGAAATCTATTACCTAATTTTCTAAACATCTTTTTCTCAAGGGGGATTTTTTGCAACATCTTTGGTAAGTAAATTAGATATTTTCATTCATAAATCAATTTTGTCTAACATAGTTTTACTGTAATTAAGAAAATATCAAGGTGCCATATGGCAACTCTGTACCACTATAGGAAAATAGGTGGTTTTGTTGCCATATGGCAACACTGTACCACAGTGAAATTGCAGTAATGTATTTCCCCATTGGGATTTTTTATAGATAGTAGCATCAATAAAATTATCACAGTTATTTAATGATTTGAAGTGTTTATATGTAGTATAGTTGTATTTATGTATAAATAACAAAATTATGTCTTCATTTCAGAAAATGAATACAGCTATATTTTATGGAAAGGGCAATAGGAAGAGTGCAGAGTTGGCCTGTCATGGAGAATAAAGGGAAGTGCAAATACCCTGGCTGAAGGGGGATCGTCCGCATGAAGAGCAGCAAATGTGACTTGCACCTTTGCATCACAGCTGAAAGGAACTGCTTTTTGCAGTTTCATGGGATGTCATGAAATGTGACTTGAGTTGGATTGAGACAGGTGCACAGTGATGGACTGGGAAAACCCACACTGTGGGGCAGCTGTGGCCTAAAAGTCAGAGTGTTGGACTAGTTACCCAAAGATCACCGGTTTGAGTCTCGGTGCTGGTAGGAGTTGTCGGTGGTCTGGAAGTGAATGAACAGCGCTCTCTTCCACCCTCAATACCCATGGGCTGAAATTGCCCTTGAGCAAGGCACTGAACCCCCAGTTTGCTCCCCGGGTGCTGGATATAGCTGCCCACTGCTCCGGGTGTGTGTTCACTTCTCACTGCTGTGTGTGTACACTTGGGTGGGTTAAATGCAGAGCACCAATTCCGAGTATGGGTTACCATACTTGGCAAATGTCACAACTTTAACTTTTCACTTTACTTCAGGGAGCCCCCTATGGTAATACCTGAATTTTATGTTTTCATGTTCTACATGGTATTAGTGCATGTTCCATGCTACCATACATTTACTTAACTTGTATAAAATACTTTCAAAAAGACTTGTTTTTTTGTTGTTGGAATCTTTGTGGATGTAAAACAAATAAAAAGTTGATGAATTTGATATGCATATATGGTACAAAAAGCGAATTTTTTTGTCCGTTTGCAAGCATTATTATAATACTTTTAAGTACTATTTTGAAGGTTAAATGATAGGAACCTGCTTACTTTTGGTTTGCATGAGTTCCAAGTATAAAAATCTATCCAATATCTAAAAGAAATGTCAATTTAAATAGAAAAGATAATCATAGTTTAATAGGACTACTTTTTTGGTCATTTTCCATTGTGGTACACTGTTGCCATATGGCAACGTTTTCCTAAATACCCCCCCAAATTTTTTTTTTTACTTGAAGCTATTTCATGTAATAAAAACTTATTTAAAAAAATATTTCATGGTTAGAACATAATGCGTACCATAGAGGGTTAATGGAAACGCCGTCATTTCGCAATACTTTATCGATATTTATAAAATATTGCTATAAGTTTTGCGCAAATCTGTAATAGAAACGCGCGTAATTACACGATCCTTTCACTCTACACCAGCAACAGGAAACTTTGTGCCAGATTTCCACAAACACTAATTAAAAATACTGGACAATAGTTCTACCGAAAATGACAATGTTGTTGTATTGAACATGTATTATATTATGTTATGTATTATATGGTCATAAATCTATCAGAACAAAATCCCATAACCGGTCCAACAAAGAAGAAGCTCCTCTTTCACTTTTCCTCTTCAGGTTGTGTCTGGTTAAAGAGTAGAAACACAAATAATTGTCAAATATAAACATATTTCACCTCATAGGTTTTTCTGAATAAATGAATAAATTCTTAAAGCATTCACATTATTTGAATTTGATCTTTGTCTACTTACAGTTTGTACTCCAGCTGCTCCATTATACAAGCTTCACAAGATTCATGTTCTTTTTGTTTTGTATTTGTGCTGAATCTTACTGTCAGTGTACGTGCTTTTAAATACTTCTGCACCGTTGAGTGAACCAATCAGATGTCTGCAGAAACAGACTGGGCGTCATTTGTCTTTGACTCCGCCCCTAACCACTCCGAGCAGATTCAGTGATCGTTCACACAGTACACTCACTGCTGGAAAAACCCTACGAACTGGTTTGGTGTGTACAGAGGTGAAACATAAGAAAAATGTGATGAATCATGAGGGTGGAGATGCTTCCTTCTCCTGATGAAACTACATGTAAGAAAATAACAGAAAATGCACAAACATAAGAGAAACTAAACTTATTTCTTATTTTAATTCTGTTTTCCAGGAAATGTTTATGTCCCCACTAGTGTAATACTTTTTTTGTATCTGGAATTTCTTTTTTTTTAAGGGCTCATTTGAACTAATATGCATTTTGAAGTATATATATATAAAACAACATTTAATAATCTTTGTCAGTGTTAATAAAAATGCAGTTGTTCATTGTTTGGTCATGTTAGCTCAATGTCAATGGATAAAGCTTTTGATAATGGATTGGTAAATTTTGAAACTAACATTAAATAACATTAATAAAAAAAAAAAAAAATACTACAGGGTACAAGACAGGGGTATACAGGTCCTTCTCCAAAAAATAGCATATTGTGAAAAAGTTCATTATTTTCCATAATGTAATGATAAAAATTAAACTTTCATAGGCTATATTTTAGATTCATTGCACACCAAGTGAAATATTTCAGGTCTTTTATTGTTTTAATACTGATGATTTTGGCATACAGCTCATGAAAAACCCAAAATTCCTATCTCAAACAATTAGCATATTTCATCCGACCAATAAAAGAAAAGTGTTTTTAATACAAAAAAAAGTCAACCTTCAAATAATTATGTTCAGTTATGCACTCAATACTTGGTCGGGAATCCTTTTTAGCAGAAATGACTGCTTCAATGCGGCGTGGCATGGAGGCAATCAGCCTGTGGTACTGCTGAGGTGTTATTTTCAAACACAAACTCCAAAAAGATTAAGTGCTTTTATTATAAAATTAAAAATTACACTTTAACATCTGAAGAACCTTTCTGTTTCACAAAAGCTTTGTGGTGAAAGAAGGTTCTTAAGATTAGAAAAAGGTGAGAAAGAGATGGTTCTTTGTGGAACCAACAATGGTTCTTCTATGGCATCGCTGTGAAGAAGCTTTTAAGCACCTTAATTTTTCAAAATGTAGCCTTTTAATTCCCCCGTTTTATTAACATAAATCTGGTTATATAGGTGTATACAAAGTCTGGTCCTGTGATATAATAAGATCCATATTCAGACACATCAAATACAGTCTGTGAAGATGAGTGTCAGTGAGCTTATACTCCATGTGAGAGACATTATTATCCTCATTCAGCTCCAGAGCTCATATTTCTCTTCTAAAATTCTCTTTTAACACTAAAAGCCTTTGCGTTTGAAAATCCAGTTGCACCATCTAGTGGACAAAGATTACAATGAAAACAAAACACATCAAGTGACATTCTTTCAGCTTAATTCAGTGAACGTCATTCAGTTACACACAAATAATTACTCACAAATAATAATAGTGATTTTGTGGTCTGTGTGAACACTTTTAGAAAGGTTACACAAACTCTCATCATCTTGTGCTGTAATGGATTATTGTGTGTTGGTTAAAGTCATTGATGAGCTGCTGATGTGAATCAGGTGTGATTCATCACACATTTACACGAGCAGCTGCTGCTGGAGTCTGAAAGGGTTAAACACTCTGGTCTTGTTTTGTGAAACACTTTTATTTCGGTAATAAAGAAATGGGTTATGTGAGACTCATTGTAGTGCATTTATACTGATATGTTACTTTGCACAAATTCTTCAGTTAGGAGATTATGGATGTGAAATATCATCATCATCATCATCATCAGCTAACAGATGAATCCAGAAAGAGTCTTCGGTAAGAAAATAATTTATTTACTGTTTATTATTTTTAATATCAAAGAAAGTGATATTGACCTGAGATAAGACCCATCAAACCATGAGCACCATCAGCACACAAAACCAAAGGTTTGATTGAGCCATTAACAAAATCCACACAGAATCCAGTCAATTTTATATAACCATATACATTTTAGTGAGCTGTTTGACTCTGTCCCTGTTCAATGATCTCCAAGAAACACTTGTAACCTTATTACACACAACAAATGAAGTGGATACATATTACCTGATAAAGTGAAATCTGTAAGTAAGTTAGTTTTGTAAGATGTAGCAGGAGATCATGATCACGTGATTGAGTGACAGACAGTGAAGTTTCCCTCTACTGGAGATAATCTGCATTACAGCTCAGAACATCCCATAAACCTCTATATCAGATCACACTTTCATAAGAAATGTAAATGAAATCTATCAATGTAGTCATTATAATAATTGTCCTTACAATAATTCACTAATAAACAGATGAGTGATTTTTACTCTTTACAAATTTATACTGATTTTAATTTACAAAAACATTATACAGTATACTTTGACAGTAGCCACAATATGTACTGAAAACATAGTTTTAATGCACAATATAATTTCTTGTTTTTTTTTTAAATGCAGTAGGAAATTAAACCTGGTGCCAGCTGGACAAATATAGGCACTACTGTACAAATCGGTCCAGTCTACCTTTTTGTAACTGACTTTAAAAAGTTATGACCAGTCTTTAACAAATTAGACGACTAACCTTTTAAAACTAGTCTAAGCAGTTTATGCTCAGGAGTGTACAACACATTATAACTTTAATCATGCAGTGATATAAATAACAAAACAGTAATTCTGGCTTGTGAAAAGGTTTACAGATTTTATGATTAGTTAAAAGTTAAAAGTTAAAAGCTAACTATAGTTGATAACTGTTATATACAGTGTCAAAATGATCATGATTTTAACATTAAAAGACTGTAATAATGCTACAGTAAAATCCAGTTCATTGGTCAATGGTAAGTAAAAAAACTTAATGGTTAAAGGTAAGTAAAAAAACTCCCAAAAAATATAATCTAAAAATAAATAGTTATTTTCAATAGATGACAAAAATGTAATTTTGTTCTGTGTTCTTCATCATCTTTCTTTTTCATCTTCATTTTTTGGCGGATAAAGTATCACCTTTTGTGAGCTATTAACTGAATAGGAAGATAAAACACAACCAGATCTGATATTTTGGTTTTGTTTCATAGCCAATTTTTTTTTTTTCATAGTATTGTTCTTGTTTTTGAGTCAGTCTGTGATGCACACCATGCTCTGTTTCTCCATAAACTCTTAAAAAGCTGCCGCCAACAAAAGAAAAGCTTTAAGGGCTTTCTTGCTGCTTTTTTCTAAATAATAATATTATGGTTTTTTATATCTGAAAGTGAAGAGATGAAGATACAATGGATGAATTTTATGCTTTCAGATAACACCAATAAACCAAGTATTACTGTACAAAGCACAGTAAACTATTCTATATAAAATATAATTGCACTACTGTTTTTGCATAGAATTCATTTTTAACAATACTTTTTCACACTCATCCAACTGTAATTATTACCACTGTTCTCACGTTGTTGCTGCTGTTCATAATGTGTATATATAATCCTACATTGCTCTGTTCATTATGTACATACAATCCTACACTGCATTCCTATTTATATTCTGTATATACTCTGCTCAATACTGTATATAGCAACCACACTGTACATTCTTTAAATCATAGCTTCACTTATTTTGCACTTTTTTATGTATATAAAACACTATATTCTTGCACTTCTGGTTAGATTCTAACTGCATTTCGTTAGCTCTGTACTTGTTCTCTGCATAATGACAATAAAGTTGAATCTAATCTAATCTAATTTTTTGTGTATGAATGTTTATATTCTGAAATAAATACAAGTATCAGTGTTGTATCATAAAGATCATAAACACTTACAGTTTGGTCTTTCTCCATCAGTGCTGCTCCGTCTGACTCGACTCTTACTCTGTTTCTCTCCTGCTTCAGTAGATTGTGTCTCATCCTTTTTGCTGCTCATTTTCTGATTCCTGCAGTTTGTGACGCTCCACAGATGTTCTGCCATGTATTTATTTGGTTATGTAGAATTTATATTTTATTGAGTGGAGTTTGGCATTTGTCAGTGATGTTATGTGATGTTTTTATTGTTAGATTTTAATTTTAGAGTTGGTTTATTTGAATTTTTCATTTCAAAAAGTGAAACTTGTATATTATATTCATTCATTACACACAGACTAATATATTTTAAATGCTTATTTCTTTTAATTTTGATGTTTATAACTGACAACTAAGGAAAATCCCAAATTCAGTATCTCAGAAAATTAGAATACTGTGAAAAGGTTCAATAATGAAGACACCTGGTGCCACACTCTAATCAGCTAATTAAATCAAAACACCTGCAAAACCTTTAAATGGTCTCTCAGTCTAGTTCTGTAGGCTACACAATCATGGGGAAGACTGCTGACTTGACAGTTGTCCAAAAGACGACCATTGACACCTTGCACAAAGAGGGCAAGACACAAAAGGTCATTGCAAAAGAGGCTGGCTGTTCTCATAGCTCTGTGTCCAAGCACATTAATAGAGAGGCGAAGGGAAGGAAAAGATGTGGTAGAGAAAAAGGGTACAAGCAATGGGGATAACCGCACACTGGAGAGGATTGTGAAACAAAACCCATTCAAAAATGTGGGGGAGATTCACAAAGAGTGGACTGCAGCTGGAGTCAGTGCTTCAGCTGTCGCATTCCTTGTGTCAAGCCACTCTTGAACATCAGACAGCGTCAGAAGCATCTCGCTTCAAAAAGGACTGGACTGCTGCTGAGTGGTCCAAAGTTATGTTCTCTGATGAAAGTAAATTTTGCATTTCCTTTGGATATCAGGGTCCCAGAGTCTAGAGGAAGAGAGGAGAGGCACACAATCCACGTTTCTTGAGGTCCAGTGTAAAGTTTCCACAGTCAGTGATGGTTTGGGGTGTAGTGTCATATGATGGTGTTTTTTTGATGTGTTTTGTAAGGTCCAAGGTCAACACAGGTCGTATACCAGGAAGTTTTAGAGCACTTCATGCTTCCTGCTGCTGACCAACTTTATGGAGATGCAGATTTCATTTTTTCAACAGGACTTGGCACCTGCACACAGTGCCAAAGCTTCCAGAACCTGGTTTAAGGACCAGGGTATCCCTGTTCTTAATTGGCCAGCAAACACGCCTGACCTTAACCCCATAGAAAATCTATGAGGTATTGTGAAGAGGAAGATGTGATATGCCAGACCTAAGAATGCAGAAGAGCTGAAGGCCACTATCAGAGCAACCTGGGCTCTCATAACACCTGAGCAGTGCCACAGACTGATCGACTCCATGCCACTCCGCATTGCTGCAGTAATTCAGACATTCAAAATTCTTTGTATTGGTCTTAAGTTATATTCTAATTTTCTGAGATACTGAATTAGGGATTTTCCTTAGTTGTCAGTTATAAACATCAAAATTAAAAGAAATAAACATTTGAAATATATCAGTCTGTGTATAATGAATGAATATAATATACAAGTTTCACCTTTTGAATGAAATTAATGAAATAAATCAACTTTTTGATGATATTCTAATTATATGACCAGCACCTGTATTGTGTAATACAGGTTTATGTTTCAGTTTGGGGTTGTCTGCTGTTTTGTCCCCACAATGTCAAAATCAAACCTACAGCTAACTTTCATCTTGGCACAGCAGTAAATTTCACTTTTAAAATAAATTAAAACTATCAGAAAACCTTCATACATGTCTTAAATCAACACACCAGCAAAGGTTTTCACCCTGCAAACACCCTCACAAAACAATGACTTGAAAAACACTAACAACAGGAGCACACAGTGTTTCTTTTGTAAAATGTCTTTAGAAAATCTGGTGCAGAAATCATCACTTACTGTGTCTTAACCCAACTATAAGAAGCTAATAGTAGGTTGAAAATGTTATATTTCAGAGAACATTAATGTAGAAATCTAAATAAAAATAATATATAAATACATTTTGAATGAAGTATAATTACAGATGAGAACCATGGATTTTTGTTAAGTTTATACATTAACTGGAATTTTAATGGTGGATAAAAACAGTGTCAGTTTAATAATAAAGAGATTACTGCAGCGTTATATTTAAGAATCTGTGACATCTGTGAAAAGTTTGATAGTCTTAAACAATTGTACAACTGAGTGTAATACAATAATATACTGAAAAAAAAATATATATATATATATTTATATATATACTGTATAAAAAAATACTGCTGCAATTAGTTATAACAGTTTAAAATAAGTTCAGTTAAATTTAGTTTAGTTTACTTAAGCTGGATATTTAAGTTATCTCAACAAATTTTAAGTTAAGCATGAACACTTACTTTTTTTTAAGTTGAAACAACACATTATTAATTATTCTTCTAATACTGAATTTTAAGTTGAGCAAATTAGGTCTGATACAATTTAGAGTTAAATTTTGCTTAATTTTAATTTGTGAGAGATTTATGTGGAGTATTATTTGTTAAAATTTATTTTAATTTTGATTAAAGCTAAAAGTGTCATTACCTTCTGATGAGCTAAAAAAAATAGATGAATGTCCTGCAGCTCTGAGATCTCTGATGTTGAGGAGTCAAATGTTGAGAGTTTTAGAGGAACTGAAATGTACATGCCATGTGTCCAAAAATTTTAAGGCATCACTGGTATTTGAGGTTTCCTGAGTACATCCTCAACTTCACAGAGGGCAGAGTTCAGCAAGGAGTCAGCTGTAGGGAAAAAGCTGTTCCTGGATCAGCTGGTCCTTGTCCGGGGGCTCCTTAAGAATGCTGTGAGCTCGACGTAGACAGCGTTTTCTCTGGATGTCCTCAGTAGCAGGAAGTGGTGTCCCTGTGATCATCTGTTTATTATTACTCTGATGATTCTCTATTGAGTAGTTTGGTAGTGCTCTTTATTTCTTTACTGCAGTGCAGATCAGACTCAGATGATTATGATGACAAGAATCTCTGATGGATTTTGATTGTAAAAATCCTGCTTATAGCATCTTTAGAGTTTTATTTCAGCACTAACAAAATAGCAGTTTTTTTCTGCTATGATTTAAGAGATTCTGTAGATGTGTTATTTCTATTTCTAGGCCTATTTCACTATTATTTCTCTGTTTATCATTATGTTTAGTTTGTCTTAATGTATCACTTCTATCACCAGAACATTAACATGAATAAGAGTCAATAGTTTACAATATGTAACTTTACATGTTAAATCTGTCTTAATTATCATGCATTACTTTTTAGTCATTTTACTGTACGAACCCATCTGATATTAATCCCAGTTTTCATTCTTAGTATCTTTTTAAAATATCATTTTTGTTTGTGTCGTCAGCTTTTTCCTTCTCTCCAAAGCAGTATGATGAAGCTGATTCTCTAACACTTGTCCTGTAATATGAATCAGAAACATCAGGGCCCATATTCACAAAACATTTTATCTTACCCCTAGGAGTTCTCCTAAATAGCAGTAAAAGTTTTTAGCTAAGAGTTTTTTATTGAAACATATTCACAAAGCTGCTGAGGCAAACTTTTACTAAGGAACAGACAGAAGTCTTAAGTTAAGAGTAAGGGCGGGGTTGACCTCGTTGCTATGGATGATGTCAGCATACTTACTAACTGTGCACATAGTGATTGGCTGATAGTCTGTGAGAGATTTATTCATAGAAATATTGTAGAGCGCAATATTATGTTACCATATTCAAATAAAGCTTTTTAAATAAAAATGTGAATTGCCACATTCAAATAAAGATTTTAAAATGAAATGCAAGCTAAGTGTCACTAAAACTCTGCGGACCCAGTACTGGGTCCAAAAACTACGTACAAAATGTTCGTGTTTCATTTGCAAAGCCTTCCTTATATGGTATCAGCCCATATATGGGTTCATTTGAAAACTTAGAGTGTCTTCTTTACAAAGAATACCATTCATTTGGGTTTTGATTCATAAAGTAGTGAAATCAAGCTTAGTAATATATTTGTCCCACACACAAATTTCCGCCTAACAATTGTGAATAATATTTTGCAAAGAATGTGTATTTTATATATTTTTCACAAAACAGTCAAGTCATATATCACAAGAAAGCTCTTATTGTCAGGAATTCAACGATGTAGATCATTTTATTGTGTGACAATCACAGATCGAATGATCTTCAATAGAATCGCGATGTGAAATTTCTCACCTCAGAGCAAATTTTTATTTATGCTCGTAGCACCGCTTCAGTCAGCCGCAAACAGCCACAAATATCTATATACTCAATATTATCTTTTAGATTAGAATGTCTTCTTTCAAACAAGACCATTTTTAGATATAAAGCGTTTTGTCCAGACGCGCACCAGGAAAATTAGCCAGGTATTATTTTACATATTTACAATTTATTTTTAACAGTATAAATATAAAAATAGTATAAACATGACAGTATAAAGTTGCCTTTCTATTGTAGGAAGGTGGTTCTTCAAGAAAAGATGATCATATTTAAGGATCCGTGGCAACAAAAGCAGAGTCTATAAATCAGACAGTAACATATACAGTTAGAAATGATCAAATTAAAGCATATACTATATTTACAAATGAATATGTAACTCTTAATCTGTAAATTATTTTGGGGTCTTTTCTTTGAATGATGATGTTAATGTATCAATGCACAGCAAACATTGAAACAAAGTCACAACCTTAAACAGACAAACTAAGAAACAACTTGAGACAATGAACGAGAAGATAAAACACAACCAGAACTACAAACATAAAACTAAAGATGTCATATTTTTGACCAGCAGTTGGTTGTGTGTGTGTGTGTGTGTGTGTGTGTTGATGTCCCTTCAGAATAAAAGTCCCAGCTCTCAGTCAGTCTGATGCACATCATGCTCCACTTCTCCAGATTTGTCAAGAGCTTCCTGCTGTTTTCTGACAAAAAAAAACTTTATGATCTGAAAATGAAAAAAGATATTACTATTGGTATTGTATTTTTACAGTTGTAAAATAAAATAAAATGATTATTAATATCTCGCCTCATCTATGAATGTCTCTCTTTGAAACAATCGACTGAATCTCTGCAGGTCTGTCTGAATCGTGAGAAACTGGGAATTAAAAACACAAACAAATGATGGTTTTCCTCCAGTTCATATAGAGGGGATAAATGTTGAAGTTCAGGATCAGTTTATAGTGCTGCACCGATCAAGAAACTGAGGCAGACACTAGTCACCGATATTTTAACAATACGATCAGCCGATTCTGATCATCAATATTAATTGTTAAAGCATCAGATCAAGACTTTTCTGTTCTTGAGTGTCCATTGTCACGTTTACTTGCACAAAATGTACCACGCTCTACTATTTCAGACAATTTACTAAAGTGAATTAAAATCAGTTATGAATAGTTCTGTTGATACTTTCACAGTGAAATCAACCAATAAACACCAGAGAACACATGCAACAATATACTCAAAAATTATCTTTTACAAGCTCCAAACTGCTCCAGTGAGAAAACATTCATGTCTATGAATTGTTTCCGATTTTGATATTCTGTTGTGATGCAAACTATATTTGGATTCTATTCATAACAAACCTGAGAGTAGAGCACCATGAACGCGTTTACTGCTACACAAATGAATCACACACGGGCTGCCAGGGGCCTGATGTAACAACTTGCACTTAAGAACATCTCAATATTAGCCTCTGGTGCAGTGTTTCCCAACTGGGCTTTTAAATTGCAAGATTTTTAAATTGCTAAAATGTTCAAAAAGCATCTATTGTATGATATCCATTTCTGATGTCTCCAATAAAGAGATACAAAGAAATTCCGGCTGCAGCATTTTCGGTTTCACTTTCACGTGGCGCTCCACTCCTCTCATTTACCGTTCATGGTCATCAGAACATCAAAACACACTCAAATCGAGCTGACAGTAAACATCTCTGTAGTATAGTTTCTGTTTGCTGTAACATGAGTGTGGTATATGGGAAATTTCACTAACCGCTATGTTATGATCACGTGTTCTGATAATAATAGCTAGAACTAAACATTATTTGGATAGAATTAGTAGAAAAAAAAGAAAACGCAATCTCTTAATAGCCCTACTGTTAGACCTACCTGAAAAACTAAAGCAATTTATTTCATTTGTATCGTTATTATTTATTGTGCTTTCATTAGTAATTTGTTTATTTGTTCTTATTTTATTACTGACTGCTTACTTGTCATTTTTTAAATATAAATATATATTACAGTATATTCTGCAGTTCTTCCCTGCTATCATATCGAAGCATCACATCGAAGTTAGAAATTCAAGTATTGTGACAAAATTAATTTAGTAGGGTGCCACAAATTTGTTAAAGGGTGCAGCGGCTAAAAAAGGCTGGGAAACACTGCTCTGGTGGGACGTTGATGTAAACAGCATCAATAATCACAGACGTAGTTATTTAATAGCTTGTATCAGGGGTCCTCACACCTGTCTGGAAGCTTCAAGTATACCTAAGAAGAGCTTGATGAGCTGGTTCTGCTGTGTTTGATTAGGGTTGGAGCCCTCCAGGACTGAGTCTGGTGACCCCTGGTCTATATGCACCAGCATATACTACAGCCCCCTTTTTAGGACATTTAAGAGAAGATGCAGGAAAAGAAAAGAAAAAGAAAATACTCCTCCACCAACAGCCTACAACCAGATGGCAGTTCATGATGAACAACAGAATGTGTATTTTATCACTGAAATGGTTAAACAAATCAAGTGCAAAATATAAATAAATATGTAAACTATAATCAAGGTGCACAGGGAGGGGCAGTATTTCAGATATGTGTATTTAAAATATGTATTTGAAATACAAATTAATATTTTGTATTCAAATAGATTTAAGATTATTTAATCGGCTGTAGTTTTTTATCAACCAGCTTGTCAAACGTGTTTAAAGCATTACTGCATGTTAGGCCTGAGTGATAAGAAAATATATATCTGTGCAGCTTTTAGTGAGCAGGAATTATTGGAACGTTGTAGATGAAAAAGAAGCATGAATGAAAGAGCAATAGAAAGAGATGTGCTTGATGTAGAGTAGAACACACCAACAAGTAAACCTACACTTTTGATTTAAAGACCCTTTGACACGGGACGCAGTGGAATCATTACTGAAGCATTTCTGAAATAGTGTATTTTAGTGCACTTTTCTTTCTTTTTTTTTAACCTGGGATGTCATAATATCTGTGATCCAGTATTTCAGCATGTATGATGTACAGTATGTTATACAGAAATATACCAAAATATACAGTAATACAAATAAATACATTATACATGAAACGCAGTGCAATATGAAAGAAATAATTTTGTAAACACAAAGGTCTCTGTGTAATCCAGAGGTTATTAATGATAAAGAGCAGCAGCAGCAGCAGCAGCAGCGAGGTAATACAGTTATTAGTCATCAAGGAAAGAAACGTTCACTAGTCAGTTTCAGATTGAGTCTGAGATGATGATGTTGTTCTGGTCTTGATCTGCTGTGGTGTGTTGTGTGTTCTTAAGAACATCTGTATCAAACTTTACAGGCCCCTGTGGATCATCTGAGACTAGAAATCATGAAAGGATATAGATTATTATCATTGTTTTTAATTTATAGTTTTTTAGTATTATCAAAGTAATACATCAGTGAAAGAATCACACATCTGTAAATATTTCATTCATCTGTGACTGCAGGAAGCTTGAATCTGTTTGATTATCACTTTGACAAGACTGACTAATATCTAGCAAGATAAGTTTCATAATGAACAACACTTACACGTTGGCCTTCTTTTCTTCATACTGTCACATCTAACAAGCCTCTGTCTGCTTTTCTCTCCACTGGTTTTTGTTTCATTTCTGGCCTCTGTTTCTGTCTTTCCTCTTGTTTTTTGCTCCTCGGTGGTTTCTGATGCTCCAGCAGCTTTCTGTGTGTGTTTTTTCATGTCCTCGTTCCATTTATTCCTGTTTAATCATGCAGACAACATAAATGGTGTAGTTACAGCTGGTGCCATTAATTAATCAAACACCAGTGCGTCAAATTCAGATGAAGTCATACAGTTTAAAAACTCTTGATGTTTTATTCCATGATGCTCTTCAGTGTTCTCATATATTTCAGAGAGATGTGCACTCAGTGAGGTCCGAGGGTTACAGAGGAAACATTGTATCAACTATAATCACAACTGCTCTGACACCACAGTTACTAACGGAGTGAGAGGGAGTGATTAAAGAAAGAGAAAGAAAACATACAAAATAAACTTTTAACTGTTTCTTTTATTAATCTTTATCTGTGTCTGTAGATTTCAACTGGATTTCAATCAAGATCTTTAGGGCCATTTTTTCAAAATGAGATTTTTCCACTTGAGCATCACTTACACAATCCAAACTTTACAGTTTTATTCCTGTCTATTTTCTGAATGCTTTTACTGGGGGCTGTTCACATACACTTTGCCTGATTTTGTACAACATTTTATTCCTAAAAAAAGTAGTAGTTGTTCGTATTTTTTGTCTTTTGTAGTTATTTATGTAGTAATAAAATCAAAATGAAACAAGAATTATGAACATGAGTTTATGTGCTGGAAATGTATGCAAATTAGTACATATGTAATTAAACAATGCCACATTTGCATATTTTAACATAACATTTCAAAAAACTTCTAATACAAAAAATGTTTTCCATTCTTGATATGATCAATCAACTGGGGAAGTATGGTGATGTCTATTAGTTATTTCATTTATTTTTGTTTTAAGTGCAAGGTTTAGACTAGAGACGTGTTTTAGAGGCTGAATTTCTTTTAACTTGAGCGCCGTGTTTTAGAATGAGGCTATTATGCACAAAAATTTTGCGCGAGAAGCTGCTGAAGACCTGAGACGAGAGCGCAGCATTCAAGACGTCTAGTAGCGCATTTACACTGAAATACAATGGAAAAGTACAGCAGTGGAATGAAAAATGCGTGCTGAGTGAATTAACCTATTGAAAGCTTGGCAAATACAGATGGCAGAGTACTGAATAAAACAAAATCCCATAGCCACCAAATTCAAAAGTCTGAAATCCAGGAAATAAAAATGTGAGCAGTTTTAGGCAGCAGTTTTACCACAAATATAGACAAGTGATACTTAATTAAATACTTAATTGTGTCTGCTTTACAATGAAACACAAGATCATTGCGACCGATTCCCTGAGATAACACATTCACTGCGACCCATTTAACAGATGCATCATTTTAAGTTACAACAAACAACGCCTTCTCACGCCTCGGACGGAATACACCACATTTTGGATGAATAAATCAAAAGTAGGTCAGAACACTTGAATCAAAACCCGATATGGACTCACTAGTGTCTGTGAATATTAAGCCGCAAAAAGACAATCTATGAATCCTGCACGTGCTGCGTGTCTGGAAATCAGGCGCGGTCTGGCCATCAGGAGAACCGGGACAATTCCCGGTGGCCTGGCAGCCGATGTGGCCCGCTATTTTAATATTATTATTGTATAGTTGCCTGCCGAATGTTCCAAAGCGATTATTTCCATTTGATAATTAAATCTCTAATAAATCATGAATTGGTCAGTCGTGACTGCAATGCTTCTGCTCGCGCGCTCTCCGCGCCTCCACCAAACGGTTTGGATCAGACTCAGAGTAATCAGTGCGACAGAGAGAATGGAGTGGACTGTGGAAGCGCACAGCTGGAGCAGAGAAGCAACTACTGTTCAGGGTTTCAAGTGCAGGTCAGTTTCATCTGTAAATATGCTATTGTAGTTTTGTCTTTGTTACTTAGTTAAGCAGCAGCAGCCCATTGCTTACCATCACTCAAAATACTGTATAAAGAACATCATTATTATCTATTGTAATGTTACAGTAGTAATTTATCAGACAGATTAACCATGTTTTTTGCTACACTAGCTATAGTTTAACCATGGAATTTGTAGTAAAAATAAATACAAATGGTAATCCACTTGTCCAAAAAAAACAAAAAACAAAAAACATTGGTTACTGTACTTTTACTATAGCCTAATAAAAGCATGGTTATTTTTGTAAGGAAAAAGCATGACTCATGTTCAGTATTAGGATTCTTCTATAAAGATATTGTAGTGATGTACTAATTTTGACATGTGGGCAATTTAGAGAGTATAGTTTTGTTAAATCTTAAGTATTAAAGTCATGAGAGAGATAAAGAGACTGAAAATAAAAATGGAAGAAGGTGCAGTTCAGGAGAGAACTTTTAATTATTTTGCATGTCCCCAACCTAAAGATTTAAACCTTTTTTATGTCAGGGCCATACAAAAAAAGAAAAATAGGGTTGTCCATGTTTCAGAATGTGTTGTGGGTGTATGAGTGTGAGATTTCGCGGCCTGAAATTTTTTTTCCCAGTCCGCTAGTGTAAATTAATGGCACAGTCATGCGGTTTCATTTACTACACATACTACTGAAGCTCATTGTGTTTATATGCACATAAACATAGTCTCTAGAACTGCTCCATGAGCATTTTACTTATTCTGAGAAAACTATCAGAGACAGCAGTTTCAGAAAGACACCAGTGTTTCAGGAGTTTAGTACACAGAAAAGGACAGCTAATTAGATAACCGTATTTGAGCTGATGTATAAGCTTTTATTTATTATTATTTTTTATTAACTTTTTTTCCCCAAACCATTGTTCGATGCAGTGTTCCATGTAGTCATGCAAAGACTTGGTTTCAAAAACAGTATCAGTAAACTATTTCTTATGATTTTAACAAGTGTTGGGAGTAAGGGTTTTTGTAATTAGTGTGTTAGGGTATTAGATTACTTTTTGCTGTAACGCAGTAGTGTAAGGCATTACTAATAATTTTTCAGTAATATTTTACTTGGTACATGTTCAGTAACGGTTGCGTTACAATACACTTTTAGCCCAAAACGTAATTGTTCAAAGAAAAACAAAAAACAGAAAGACGCGAGAATCAAAAATGCCGCAAGTAAGTTCTATTTCCTGTTCGTGGTCAGTCAGTCCAAGTTTGTAAATAAACACTAAACGACAACTTCTGATATATTTGTTTAGCGATTTATTATTTCATTCATCTCCCTCGCTGGTGGAACTGTGGAACTTTGAATTGTGTGACGTTAGTTCACCCAAAAATGAAAATTAGCCTGTGTTTTATTCACCCTCGAAGCATCCTATGTGTATATGACTTTCTTCTTTCAGACGAATCCAGTCGGAGTTATATTAAAAATTGTCCTGGCTCTTCCAAGCTCTATCATTGCAGTCAGTGGGTGTTGCAGTTGCACAGTCCACAAGTCGTCAAATAAAGCACACATCCATAATAAAACGTGCTTCACACTGGGTGAATAAAGGCCTCTCGTAGCAAATCCATGTGTTTTTGTATCGTTCTATTTGACCGGATCTTCTTAGTGAACCGGTCGAACCAGTTCACCAAATCGAAGTGAATCGATTTACTTTCACTTTATCTTCATCAGTTATAAAACATCCTCGTTTGCACATCACTGCTTGTACCTGTATTTGGGTGCTTAGTTGCAAAATTAATTTTAAGGAACTTGTCAGATCATGGTGATGTTTTAACTGACTGAAGCAATGACTTTATATAGGCTATTTGAATATGTTGAATGTATTTTCTTTCTTTCTTTTTCACGTTTTCATGTCTTGCTTTATTCGGGATTGTGTTGACCTCTTGTGGTAGTAAATAGAAACGCATACAGTCATATTCATAGATATTTTTTTAACAAGAACAAGTTACCTGTATATAACATTATACATGATATAAACAATTATACACTAGAGGGGCTGTATACTTATACAGATTTATATAAAAAATATTAAAGTGTTTACAAACTTTCACCGTTTTAATTGTCTTTTGTTTTTAATGGAAAATCGTATAGTATCAATATAATGCTCCATTTCCTTCCTAAAATAATAAAGCAAGGTTTTTGCAGGAGAACTTACATTTGTGAATATGAAATTCTGCATGTAAAAAAAAAATAAGATTTATCATGTAAACGTGACTTTTTTTATCTGCTATTCTCTAAGATACCAAATAATGCATATTTTCAAAACAAAACAAAATAACTCAATATTTTGTACAATAAAATCACAGACATTGCACCAAAATTGTTTTACAAAAGGGCAATGCCAAAACAAATGTACCACAGTTTCAGGTCAACTGATGAAAAAGGATTTAAATTTGACCAAATAATAATAATATTTGGCTGAGTAAATCCTGTGTATACTTTTGAATGATACTCCCTTTACCTTGTTTGTAATTAAATATTGATTAGGTATTAACCAAACCTTTTTCCAAACATTATTGTCTGTCAGGCAATTCCAATATGAATAAACACAAGGCAAAAACCCAGTGTCTAGCTGAAATAAAGCTCTTACGGAACTGTTGTGTGATTTAAGAGAATAACAGATGTTACCAATATAAGAACTTATTATATTAGGAAGAGACCACTGTTGGATGTTTATTCTTGTCTGATGTTTAAATAACATACAAACTTAAGGAGAAATAGCCCCAAAAACTTTTGCATAATCCCCTGGTGTAACAGGAACTTAATAATGTTCAAAACACTTACCATAAGTAAAAAGACAACCATTTAAATGTAATAACTGATCCACCAATATGATGCCATTATCAAACCAATGCTTCAGAAAAAGTGATTTGTGTTTATAAAATATATCCTTATAGTTCCACATATAGTATATGAGGTGATAAATTATGCTTGTGGAACAAAGACCATGATAAAAAGGCCTTACATGTATTATTTAATGTTTCAAAGTCTAAAACATTTAGGCCACCAATTTCTTATGAATTCATAATAACGGTCTTCTTTATGTAATGTATTTTATTTTTCCAAATAAAGTCGATCAGTATTTTGTCAGTTTCTTTACTTAACTTTTTATCAAGCTGTAAAGCCATTGCTGCATAAATAAGTCTAGAAATACCCTCTGCCTTTCTAACAGGGCGCCAGTTATCAATATACTGTCTTATCTGAGTCTGTATCTGGTCAGCGTGCTTCTCAGTTTCTTATCTGACATTAGATGTAGATGTTAGTGAAGCATCGGGACTGGAGCTCTGGATCAGCTGAGGGAGGGGCTTGCTTGCTTGCTTTGAGGGAGGGGCTTGCTGGGTCTGTGTATCTGACGCCTCCATTTATTCTCAGACACTTCCAATGATCAAGTTCAAGTTCATTTATTTATATAGCACATTTAAACAGCTGCTAGACAGACCAAAGTGCTTTACAGAACAAGCATATAAAAATAAAAGCAGCAAAACACACATAAGCACATAGAGAACAACTAAGCTAAGATTAATTATAAATCAATGAAACAAATGTAAAATAATAAGAACAGTCTAAGAAAAGTAATCAATATGCTAACGAGAATAGATAAGTTTTGACCAGAGACTTAAAAAACGGAGAGGTTGGGAGCCGTTCTGATCTCTAGAGGCATGGTGTTCCACAGACAAGGCCCTGCCACCGCAAAAGCACGCTCCCCTCTACGCTTAAGTCTGACACGAGGGACTACCAGCAGCGCCTGGTCGTAGGATCTGAGACTTCTGGACGGAATGTACGGATGAATAAGTTCAGAGAGATAAACCGGTGCTAGGTTGTGTAAAGATTTGAAGACAAAGAGAAGAATTTTAAAATCTATGCTCTGCCGGACTGGTAACCAATGTAAAGATCTGAGGATGGGAGAGATATGATCATATTTGCGACAATTATGGATGAGTCTGGCCGCAGCATTTTGGACTAGCTGAAGACGGGAGATTTGAGAATCTGATATACCGCAATATAGTGAGTCGCAATAATCCAACCGACACGTGATGAAGGCATGAACCGCCATTTCCAGAGTTATTGGAGTGAGAAAGCCTTTGATTTTAGATAGTAAGGCGAAGTTGGTAGAAACCGGAACTGACTACAGATGAGATGTGTTTATCAAACTTTAAAGACTGGTCAACAAGAACACCTAAGTTCCGTACTCCTGTAGATTTAAAGGGAGATAGACTCCCCAAGTCTGGGCATGTGCACTGGGACCTTTCACTCGGGCTGAAAACAATGACCTCGGTCTTATCATCATTAAGAGATAGGAAATTTTGAGTTAGCCATGCCTTCACCTCCTCTAAGCATAGATGAAGAGAGTTTAATGCTGCAGGATTATTGCGCTTGATTGGAATGTAAATTTGGGTGTCGTCTGCATAAAAGTGAAATGATACACAGTGTTTCCTAAAAATTGTGCCCAGCGGTAGCATGTAAAGAGAAAATAGAGAGGGAGCCAAAATAGAGCCCTGTGGAAGACCACATCTCAGAGGTGCCATGGAGCTGGAAAAGTTTCCCATCTTTACTTAAAACTTTCTGTCAGTAAGGTAAGACTGGTACCATGAGAGGACAGAGCCTTTTATGCCCACCCACGTCTCCAGTCTAGCTAACAGAGTAGGGTGGTCAACGGTATCAAAAGCCGCGGACAGATCTAGGAGAACTAGAACCACAGTGTCTCCAGAGTCAGTGGAGAGATAAATGTCGTTTAGCACTCGCAGGAGAGCGGACTCAGTGCTGTGGGCAGTCCTAAACCCAGATTGAAAGACCTCATATATACAGTTATTTGACAAAAAGTGTTGGAACTGATCCAACACGATTTTCTCTAATAACTTGGAAATGAAAGGTAGGACAGAGATGGGCCGGTAATTTTTTTAAAACAGAAGGATCCAGTGAAGGCTTCTTGAGCAGAGGAGTGATCTTAGCCACTTTAAGATTGGCCGGAACAGAGCCAGTGCTTAGACACTTGTTAATAAGGGATACCATACCTGGACCCACCGAGTTGAGGATTAATTTAAAAAAAATCTCGGGTGAATGATATCATTTGGGCAGAATGAAGGTTTGAGCTTGGCGCTCACATCCTTCAGTGTCTGGAGGTTAATGGGAACAAAAGCCTCCCAAACACAGGAGGTACGCGGCATAATAGGGGGAGAGTTAAATAAGGGCAGATACTGATCCTTAATTTAGTGATTTTGTTAATAAAAAAATCTCTGGAAGTCTTCACATAGAGCATCTGAGGCAACAGACAATGATGAAAATTGTGACACGCGAACAGTGAGTGGGCGGACCTTTGCAGAACACTGCAAGAGTCAACAGCACTAGCATAAGGTGATGAATTCACCTCGAGAACCTGAACCTGATCCACTATAAGATGATAAAAAAAACGAAAACAGCACATTTGAAACTGCATAACACTGACAAATGAAAAACAGCAATGATTCAATATATTTTAACTGTAGCATGAAATAGATTTAATAAATGCAAAGATCCATGTATTAAAATCAGTTTACATTAACGGGAGAGAATAAAAGGGCTACTATGTTAAATGAATCACCTTTTATTTATTTGATTTATTTTTGCTTGGTTTAACCACAGCGGCCATTCTTGTCTCATTGTGCACAACAAATTATGGATTATACGGATGTTTGATAGATTATACACATTTCAGCTCAAGTTGGTTTTAGCTCACTGGAGCAAAAACTGGTCTCATATTTCAAGGTACATGAACTTACAGAAACTTTTTGCCCATTAATGTTAATGTGACTTAGAACTTAAGTTGAAATGTTATGATCAAGATTGATCAAAGCTCTTTGGTAAAATAGGGGAGATCTGACTTTCTTCATGCATTTTGAGAAATGAACAGATGCGTGTAAAGTACCATCTTTAGCTTTAGGACCATCCTGAGATTTTGAGGTTTATAAACACCCGTAACCAACATGATGTGTTGTGCTTTATGACACACAGACACCAATGTGGTTAAACCCAGTAAAATAAATACTGTAAAATGTTGAGTTTGCTATACCAATATATATAGAGGTAATCACTCAAAAAATAATTATAGGAAATTAAAAAAAGGTCAAGTAACCTCTCATGGACCACTAGAGATGGACTGACCCAAACCTCTTCTAAAGTCTGATATAATGCAGACGTCCATGTGATTCTCTCAGTTGTTGATCTGATCTGCTGTACTACTGAAGATCTCCAGTAGAGAGCAACACCGTACTTGTCTTTATATCTCGTACATGCCACAGTTTTGAGACTGGACTGGAGTGTCTTAAAGCTTCACAAAAAAAAAAAAAAAAAACAATTGAAGATTAACAGTTTGAGTAACTGTTTTGGATTAATTTAAAATTGTTACTTGTAAATGTTTTTAGTACTTAAAGAAAATGTTTTCAAAACAAAGTATTTTACAAGAAAGGCATTGATTTTATATTCAGTGCAATCAGTGACATCAGGAGTTCATGTTTACCTGGGAAGAAATGTGAACAGTTTATGCAATTTCTATGAAACTTTGACACAATAATTTGACTTCTCAGAACAACCTCCAGTTAAATGTATTATGTGAAAGCATGTTAAAAAAAATTGTGGTGATGAGTGAGTGTAAGCAAACAAAATAAACTGGTTCATCTGGTTCATTTGTTTGTATGTGTAGGAACTTTTTATCTATCTTAAACACCTGAATGGCCAATATCTGATGTAAAATGTACTGTGTTTCAACGTACAAGAATGTCAGTGGAAAAATTGGTGCATATCTCAGCAAATCTTAATATTTAAAGAAAACTGCACAAACATGAAAAGGCTGTAGGTCAGTGGTGTCCAGTTCTGCTGATAAAGGACCAACGCCCTGCAGTGTTTAGCACCAAACTTTAACACACCAGCATGAAAAAATTCTGAAGACTTTGATTAGCCGTTTAGGTGTTTTTGATTAGGGTTGGTTGAGCTAAACTCTGCAGGACATTGGCTTTGTAGCAGGATTGGTTAGGTTTAGGTTGTGCTTGGTTGCTTGCTGTTTTATTTTTATATTTGTTGTGTGTCTTATATCTGCACATAACCCCATTATAATAAATGTCATATTTACTATTCACCTGTGCCCTCAAGCATATAGGAAATATACAGAAATTGAATGTAGTTATCAAACGCTACATTTTAAATTAAACATAGACAAATCCTTAAAGATGAATCTTTGCTCTTTTTTCTTTTGTTCTTTGAAGTCATCACAGCAGCTGGTTATGAGGTTATTTTGTCTGCTTTAAGAGCCGCTGCTGAACATGACGCACAACTCTTTTACCTTTTCTGACCCACTGCAGGTCTTAAAGTCTCTATTAATGGGCTGAAGAGTTGAATCGGGTGTGTTAGATGAGGGAGACAGTGCTGGCCTGCACCAGAACAGTTTGGAAAAGCACTTCATACACACTCACATGCACATATATGATATATATATTTACCTTTTGTCCTTTATGCCACCAAAAGGTCCTTCTGAACACCTTGCATCACAAGTGTAGGCTATTATTGTAATGATAAAGTGCTGATTTTTCTTTATTATAGTACAGATCATGGGTTTCAGCTGCAATAATCCCAATTGGAGCATCTTTGGTGTTTCCAAAGATTCACACTGCTAAAAAAAAAAAAAAAAAAAAAAAAGTCACATGATTTTCCCTTTCAGTTGAGAATAACAGATGATTCACACTTCAAGCTGTTTCACTTAATGTTTGTTGGAATGCAGTATCAATAGTCTGAAAGTGCTTTCTTAATACAGACATTTACATTTATTGAAGGCGAACCCCCCCCCCCCCAATATCCCACTCCCACTCATAAAACAAGATAATTTAAGATTACATACAAAATAAAACAAACCGATTATGTAAACACTGAAACCTTAAATAACACCATTGATACATTTCCAAATTATATTTGTATATATATAATTTATTTTCAGAAATCAGTTTCTTGTCACATTCAAATTGTTGTCATAGTAATGACACTAATTTGTGGAGATTCAGGGCATTGTGAGTTCCACAAATCTGAACGCATTATTTGTAAATTGACTGTTAACAGAAAAAAATTGCACAATTTATTATCTGCAATACCATTATAGCCACTGGATGCCTGTTTAGCTCTGTGTAACAATCCCTAGTTGCTAAGAAATTGTCATCACACATAGATTAATTTTATTTGGGTACATGTTTAGGTATTATCAATGGCTACTGCCACAAAAACTGCCTAAAAAATACTGATTTTGTGCACTTTTTACTGCACCTATATTTTAAATTGGCCTTTGAACTTAGCTTTATTGCATGGCAAAAAAAAAAAAAACTTACCTTGCCAAAGCACTGACAGAAACCATAATGGCATTGTTGAGTGCTCCAAATGAAAACTTTGCATGCAACAATCAGAGGCAGCAATTGACAGCGCTCTGATCCAATGGAATACAGGCATCGTCAGATTGACAGTACTGTAGCCCGATAATGTTGGGGGATCCAGTGGAGGCGGCAATCATATTTCAGGGTGGCCGTGCCACTCTTTATCACATCCCTGCTAAAATGTAGCGACAGTACAACAATACTATTCTGCCTAGGGCACCCATTTAGCCAGCAGCGGCCCTGATCATAAAACAGGCAATCTCAAGTACCGTTCTCAAAGACACATTTTACCGTTTGTAACAACGGAGCAGTGCTCAGGGTCATTCATGATAATGATCCTTCAGCGCTGTATATCCTCTTTATATTTTAATCTTGAGCCAACGCACTTCCTTCAAGTTCTCTCCCCTTCGTACGCGTCACCTCTCTCCCGCTGAAGACGCAAACATGATGATGCGTTTAATTTAACTACAGTAACAAAAACAGGGTGAGCAGCAAAATAGATTGATACTTTCGCTAAAATACTGCCGAGAATCAGAATGCAGCAAATACAGTTAGCTTTGTTTTCTACATTGTCCAGAAAAAATACAAGGCAGAATTAAAGGAAAAGTGAAACCAGAGGATTAAAAAAAATTAATTAGGAAGTTAAGTGCTGACAGAAGAGATGAGTTTTCAGCTCTCTTGAACATTATTTTATTGCATCACATATATATATATATATTCTTGTGTGTATTGGGTGGGTGGTGGGGGGGGGGGGAACTGGCATTATTGTCATCATTTAATTTTACCTACATTTTCATTACTGTAATGTGTCTGAATGTTTTACTTTCAAGATTTTTTTTATTCTTGGTTGGTATTTGATTCATTTGATACATTCCTGAAACTATATTCAACCAGGTAGCCAGAATTGTCTGCACACCAGAAACATGCAATCAGACCAAAAAAGGTCTATCAAAAATAATATTTTCAGTGCACTAAAGAAAGCATGGGCTGAAACATTTGCTCTTTGGTTTGTTTTTAAGACGCCTTTCACTTTTGCAACTTATCCACTTTTGTATTTGAAAAATAAAAGATATATTTTTGATAGACCTTCTTTGGTCTGATTGCATGTTTCCAGTGCAGACAATTTTGGCTACCTGGTTGAATATAGTTTTGTGACCCAGCATTTCTTTTGCATTTTAGTGAATTTCTGTGAGGTACATGTCAGTTTTAGGACTAGAGCGACAACCTGGACGTTACTGTGATGATAGCAAATGTGAAAACTTAAATTCAAAAAATGAAATGTAAAATCAATTTCTCTTTGTAAATAACTTTATTTTCAAAGCAGAAAATACACCCACTGATGGCTTTTCAGAAAAACAAGTCAAATCTGTACATTATACACTATACAAAAAAACAAATGCAAGACAAGCAAATGTGATTATGCAGCACTTGATTTTGACCTTCATCTGCTAGTGCCATAAGTGTTGGCATGATGTTTTCTTGACGTCAATCTTCACTAAATGAAGCTCACATATATATCAGAATGCTTTTATTTCACAACTATTAAAACCATTGTCCTACTGAGCTATCTTACAATATCAGCAGTGTCAGTGAGAAAGGGTAATCTCAGCAACTTTGCATACAAGATGCAAATCACGTAATACAGAACAGCCAGTGTGCTCTGCTTGAGAGATTTGCATTGTGCTTTGCTTGCTTGGTGTTCATTTGTTTTTTTACAAATTTGAACTTCAGTCATACAAGCACAATATACAACATGAACATAAACACAATTAAAATAAAAATAAATTTCAGTGTCAGCCAGTGTTGTTACAGTGCAGATTCATAAGTGAAATTCAATCAAAAGTGCAATGCAAGTGCATTAGTTCTTCATAGTATTTTTTCTCTGTGTGTGTAAATATCTGTATTGTATAAAACGCTATAGAAATAAAGGTGACTGGACTTGAAGATCAGAATGAATCTCTGCAGGTCTGTCTGCATCATGAAAAACTAGAAATCACAAACAGTGTAAAAAAAGAAAACAGTGTATGATTATGTTCATATACAGTTTATATAGCAGATTAAATGACAGTACAGGATTGATTTGACAAATTCAGACACCAGACGAGATGAAAGACAACCATTTTATCATAAATACTCACAGTTTGGTTTTCCACTGTTAATGCTGTTCCGTCTGACTCGTCTCGACGCCTTTTTCTTTGTTAGTTCATTAGATTGTACCTCATCCTCTTTGTTTGCCATAATCCACTTTTCCAAATGTTCAGTTCTCCTGTAGTTTGTGATGCTCCACAGATCTTCTGCCATTAGACAATTTTAACTCCGTTAACTTTGATTCTATTCTTGCATTATATATTGCAAAAAGTAGAGAAATAATGAGTAGTTTAAGTTTAACTAATGATTGTTGAGCATTACAGATTAACATTTCAGTCATAAAACAAACCTCAATGTCCAGTATAAAAGTGTTTTAATCACCTTGTTGTGCAGTCTGTCTGAAGCCTATAGCGAATGCTGCTCTTTGACATTGTTCTGATTTGACATGCTAATAGTTCTCAGGGCCACACCTGTTCTCACTCACTCGCTGATCCATTGAACATATTTTACTAATTCCAAGCCACATCAATCTTAATAATTACTATCAGGACTGAATAAAATCATTTATATATGATATGTAATTATGAATGGCTTGAAGTGAAAAATGTCTTAGATCAGATATGCATAATAATTAGGCAGTTTTTTTCTACTGGTAAAATTAGATTTAACTGAAACTAAGAAGTAAAAAAAAAAATAAAAAATCACTCTAAACCTATCTGTCTGTGCATAGAACCTTTAAAGAATTAGTCTTTGTGTATTTTCTGACACTTCAGTTTGTGAAGTGTGTTATTGTGCTGTATGTGTAACTGTTTCAGGCTTCCTTGCCTTAGCAAAGTCTGACACACCAGAGAGGTCCTAGTGCTTTCACAATGTATTCACTGTTTTGCCTTAGTTTTAAAGTCTTTTGTCGCTTATGTGTCTTTTTTTTTTCTCTCACTTGTTGTTTGTTTTTGAGGCTCAATTCATTGTCTGACGCCTTCATTTTACATTTACATTTACATTTAATCATTTAGCAGACACTTTTATCCAATTTTGAAATTTCTAGGGTGTTGTGTCCTTTTCTTGAGCATTTTACATATTCTTATAAATGTTCAAACTGTTGAAATGATTGTGCACAGACACGTGCATATATGTGAAGCTCACAAATTAAAAAAATTAAGAGTAATATTGCATACATTTATTGTAGGTATTTATTTTAGAAATGAGTTCCTTCACATACATAAATCTGGATTCATTTTTTTTTTTTTTTTTTGAGAGCGGTTGATGTGTCGACAATGATGCTGAACAAACACATAAAATAGTGTGTGGCTGCGAAACAATAAGCAAATATGTCTTAAAAATATTATATATTGTAGGCTTTAAAAATATTGTAGACTTCTACATTTTTTTTTGTTTGTTTGTTTGTTTGTTTATTGTATTTCTTTGTCACTGTGGTGATTTATGCATTACAGAAATGCAGTAGAAATAGACTCATACTGTCACGGACATGCCAGGCTCTTCCACCAGCGATTACAATCACCCGAGTTCTGAGCACACAGCACCCTGCACTATAAGAGCACACAGTTCACTCAGTCACATTGTCTGGTCTCCCTTGTTGAACTCATCTCTACTCTCTCACTTACCTGCTTCATGTCCCTGGATCTGCTTTGTCTCCTCTGTGTGCGCCTGTGTCTTCTCAACCCTGCTTACCTGAAACCGTTCATTGGACCCAGCTCTTGGAAAATCCCTTCATCACCCCATTCACTCTCTGTGTGCTCCGTCATCCTGGTAAAGAGACTATTATCATCAGTATCTACAGTCGTGCCCAAAAATATTGGCACCCTTGGTAAATATGATCAAATAAGGCTGCATTGTTAATCCTTTTGATCTTTTATTTAAAAAATCACAAAAATGTATCCCCTCATTGGATAATAAAAATTTAAAATATCGTTCAAAAACTGCGTTAATCTGTCCCTGCTAACAGACACCTGCTTTTCACGGAGAAGAAGGAAATCAAACTGTATGTACAGGTTTTCAAACAGCCATTCAGGTTTCTGTGTTCACTTTAGAGTTTATCAGACGATTCCAAGTAAATAGGCAACTTAAAGACTCTGCTAAAGCAGGTGTTCATATGATCTTCTCTCTGCTGTAGAGAGCAACGCTGTTACATGTCGGTCTGTAAATCTCGCTCCGATATGATATCTTTCTGTGACCCAGTGTTTCATTCTGTCTTTTGTTCTTTAGGGACTTCCTTTTAAGATCCGTTTTTAAAAAGAACCCTGGACTTTACTGCGTGAATCCTCTGATTCATCCCACTCAGTTTTCCCAAATCCCTGTTAGGCATGTTAAAACAAACCTGTGGTTATGAGTGATGAATCAAAAGGGACATTTCAAGACAAGTTCTGATCTTGGCCAGGAACGTGCATCAGTGTAAGAACTTGTATTTATTTGTCAAAGCTTCATTGATTTCACTAATCCATTTAAACACACGTCTATATTTTGTGCTCCTGTAGCTCAAGTGGTAGAGCATTGCGTTACCAAGCGCAAGGTTGGGGGTTCGATTCCCCGGGAACACATGATAGGTAAAAATTGATAGCCTCAATGCACTGTAAGTCGCTTTGGATAAAAGCGTCTGCTAAATGCATAAATTTAATTTAATTTAATTTAATTTTTATTTTTCTAGGAAGTATGGAGTTGTACAGATTTCTTGCAATCCCGTCTTGTGTTTTAGGACTCTTTGTTTTGTAATGTGTTTCTGTGCTCCTCCTGTGTTCTGCATCCTTGTTTGCCTTTGCCTGTCTTGTTACCATAGTTACCATCATTAGTTCCCATGACAATTCGTTAGCTTCATCCCCTCAGGAACTAATGAAGGTAACTATGGTAACAAGGCAGGTAGGCAAACAGGGACACATGTTGCACCCATTCCATGTCGCAATTACCGTAGTCTCGAGATGACAATACGTCACTTTCTATTTGGAGCTGTTCTATAGCACCACTATCAATGCCTAAATGAATCTGCAGTGGTCAGGTGGGAAAAGTCCCATCTTTCAAGCTGTAATTATGAGTTTTACAAGGACATTTAACATGGCGTGAATGCACCTACAGAACACAGGATGAGCACAGAAACATTAAAAAACACAAGACTAGGGTCGTGACAATAAAATGAGTTTTATAAAATATACATATATTATAATAAAACATACATATTATTGTCACCATAAAATGTTGTAATAGTTTTAGAAATGTACAGAAATAATTGTTTGTATGATGTACAGTAAAAACACTTAGAAATTTCAAGTGAATTTTAAAAATAACAAAATAAAAATAGTCAAAATAAAATAAAAGATGAATAAATAATAACATCTCAATATATTGATAAATAAAACAAGAGAAAAAGTTCAGTTTGTTTCCAAAAATGTTTTTAATAGTGTTTGTAGTTGATTATATAGGTATCTCATATTTATAGTAACACTAAAATACAAACAATGTAAAATGTACCGTATTTAATCAGAGACTGAATATAAAGAATATTCTGCAGGTCCGGTGAAGGGAGCTGCTCCTGTCTGAAGAGAAAACACTCTCAGAACTATAACACACATACAGTCACTGTCAGAATAATACAGTACATACAGATAGTGTCAGTGTAATAGAACTGAGTGTATTCAGTCTGTGTGTGTGATCAGTGAGAATCTCACCTCGTCTGTGAGTCACTCAGAATGAAACTGTCTGGATCATCAGAAACTAGACATCAAAAACACAAACATCACAGTTTTTATAGAATGGATAAATACGTTCAGACACCAGAGATGAAAGAAATGTTATAATGTTTTATATTTAATATCATAAATACTCACAGTTTGGTTTTCCACTATTAATGCTGTTCTGTCTAATTCGTTTCAGGGTCTTTTTCTCTCTTGATTCATTAGATTGTCTCTCGTCCTCTTTGTTTGCCATTTTTCCTATGTGTTTAATTCTCCTGCAGTTTGTGATGCTCCACAGATCTTCTGCCATGAATGAATTGCTCTTAAATATTTTTCATTTTCTGTTGAAAAAGAAAATAGAGATACAATTTAGAGTTTAAGTTTAGCTTCATTATAATACAAACAAAAAACTTTTTACAACACAAAGATAACCGTCTGATTACCTTGTGATGAGCTGAAAATAGGGAATCCTCAGTGCAGCTCTGAGATCAGCTGTTGTGTCTGAGGTTAAAAACTCTACAGTACACAGGTGACGCCCTCGGGGGCGCCAGCAAACAAGAATCTCACTGGATTATTACAGTAAATGGCAAAACTTATTTTATACAATATTTACTTACTGCCCAAAAATTGTTCTTTGTGCACTGAAGAGTATTTACAATGTCAGTATATATTCTAACTGTCCAAATATCATTATTATTTTTTTTTTCATACAATCACTATTTACATTATATGCAAGTTTCTCTGTGAAACTGTTTAACAAATGTGTGTCCTAATAATACAACATATTATTGAGATAACAACCATGTTAATCCTGATTTATCACTTTGATGTTGTAGTTTTTTATGTTTCTGAAGTCAATAATGTGTCCAATCATTATGTTTGCATGTTTGGAAAACAGCTTTAACTATAGAATCTTACATCATGCATGTCTGAGTCTTAAAGCTCTCAGTGAGAAAGACAGTTGAGGCAAAGAACTCACCTTGTCACGTGATTGTTTCTCCTGTGTATTTGTATGAGTGAATGAAAGAATTGTAATAGTAAATTATTTGTGTCATGACAGTGTGAAGAAAGTGGAAAATTATTATTGTAAACCAAAACCATAAAACTAAAATTTTATATATATATATATATATATATATATATATATATATATATATATATATATATATATATATATATAAAATATAACTAATGATATCAGACAAATAAAACTCTCTCTAAAGGGATTTATAGTGTTCATCAAACAGCAATTAAAATATGATAAATATCTTAATTTAAAATGATATGTCCTATTTAAGACAGGATAAAATGAGCTAAAACAAACATTTGGGTTACTACATGTTTGTCTTCACCAAGTCCAGACCGTCATGATGTGGGGATTAAATGTATGAGCCATCATGTGATGGCAAACACAATGTCATGGGTTGTTTACTCCAGGTAAATGTACATGAGCAGCTGCAGCAGGGGAAGTGTATGACGTTAGATATTTGTGTGTTTAGAGTCACTGTCTGAAAACAGTAATAGGGGAATAATAGAACTGAAAAACTCTTTATGCCACTGATCATCTTACACATGTAATATGCCGTTGGCCTGTGGCTGACCACCAGACACGCTCACCATGAACGACACTGAATAATAACAGTAAGCCAATCACAGGCAAAGAGAACATACTGATAAACAGCATGAGGACTATAGTAAACTGAACCTTTATGTGGTTAATATCTGAGGAAATGGCATTAGCTTTTGGTGTAATTCATGCAACATTTCATATTATATTTTATTAAGTGATTATACATTTTTTCATCTGTTGTAAATATCATCAATAGACCATCAGTTTCTAAAACATTCAGAGCAGCCTATCTTGCACCATCAATCATTGCCATATTCACAGTCACTTAAATCATCTTTCTTCCCTGCTCTATACAATCTGAACTACAGCAGAACATCTTGACCATCTACATGCGACCAACACATTGATTGGCTGATTAGATATTTGAGTTAACGAGCAGTTGATCAGGTGTTCCTAATAAAGTGACCTGTGAGTGTGTGTTATTTAGGGTGGATCAGATACAAGGGAAAGTGCAACACGGACATGTGAGAAGTGAAAAATAACAAGAAGTTTCTGTTCAAGCTTATAGTTTGAAAACCATATCTGTTTAGGAGTAGAAAATGCACATGTTTTGTATATGAAATATGAAAATGGTAAGTAAAGTTAGTTTGACTTTCCATGGCACATTGAAACAGAGAAAATTGAGTTTGCAATGAAAATTCAGTTCCATCTAGTGGACAAAGATGATAATTGCATCTGTTTCAATCTTCAGTGTATTACAACAAATATAAAACTCTATTGCTGATGCTTATTTTATTTCTAGTGTCTTAAATTCTATTTCATGCAAGTGAAGTTATGAAGTATCAAGTTAATGTTGTTTAATTGTATCTCTTTGTTTTGGCTGTTGAACAGAAAGAATGAATGGAAATAAGGTCCTTGTAGGTCATTCCTTGTCAAATCAACGAAATTTCTGAAACATCCCCAGCTCAAATTAGATTTTTTCAATATTTTCTATAGAAAGATAAACATGTACAGTGAAATGAAAGTCAACATATTGAATGTCATGGATGAAGATTTATTGAGTAATCCACTATTTTGTAAAAAGGGGTCAAACATGAGGTTCAGAGCAAAATTACAGGAGGCTAAAAATGACTTGAGCGTTGTTATTTCTACACAGGGATTGGTAGTTCTATTAGTAAAATTAGTTAACTTTAGCAATCAATCTATGTTGCATTACATGCTAATGACGACTGTGCGTTGTTATTTATTCAAGGGGATCAGGAGTAGTATGAAATAAATAATTCTTTGCAATTTTTTTGTTAGTTATATGATATGGTAAATGCAATAGAAATAATAAAATTCCATTAAATACGAAGTGTCTGTATAATAGGCGTTTTAATTATTCAAATGTCTCGTTTAAGAAATGTCTACCAATTGATCAAACTGATCTGAGATCAGGTAAAAACCATAGACACTGGTTCAGTGGATCGATCTCAATGAAATCTCACGATTCACGGGTTCACAGAGATCACGGGCCCCTCGCAAACCTCTGAAATCTCAAAACGTTTCTAAACGGTGATGACGTAACGAAGAATCATTTACTGAAATCACGTGACTTTGGCAGTTTGATATGTGCTCCACTGATTCTTCAAGACTGCTCATAACTTTTTAAATTCAGTTACTTTAAATGGTATATTGGTCTAATTTGAATCTGAAAACTAAGACTGATTACATCTTGGTTAACTGCTAGTTAGTCAAACTAGTTAGATGGTAACGTGATAGTAACAATGGTTAATTTTCATAAGGGAAAAATATGACTCATAATGCAATAACATGTTCAGTATTAGAATTTTACTATAAAGATATTGTAATGATGTTATTGTTATAATCATCATGTTTATGAACATGATCAGTGGTTTATGATCATGTAATGACTCGTACACTTCATCCCCTCCCTCACAACATGAGTTTTTACCTGCTGAAACACGGTAAAGCCATGCTGCAGCCCTTCATCTGTTTATTATTACTCTGATGATTCTCTGTTGAGTAGTTTGTTAGTGCTCTTTATTTCTTTACTGCAGTGCAGATCAGACTCAGATGATCACCATGACAAGATTTACTGATGGGTTTTGATAGTAAAAATCTTGATTAGAGCATCTTTAGTGTTACATTTTACCACTAACAAAATAAATGGCAATTTTCTTTGAATGATGATGTTAATGTATCAATGCACAGCAAACACTGAAACAAAGTCACAACCTTAAACAGACAAACTAAGAAACAGCTTGAGACAATGAACGAGAAGATAAAACACAACCAGAGCTACAAACACAAAACTAAAGATGCCATATTTTGGTTGCGTGTGTGTGTGTTGATGTCCTTTCAGAATAAAAGTCCCAGCTCTCAGTCAGTCTGATGCACATCATGCTCCATTTCTTCAGATTTGTCAAGAGCTTCCTTTTTATCATCTGAAAATGAAAAAAGATATTACTATTGGTATTGTATTTTTACTGTTGTACTATAAAATAAAATGATTATTAATATCTCACCTCATCTGTGAATGTCTCTCTTTGAAACATTCGACTGAATCTCTGCAGGTCTGTCTGAATCGTGAGAAACTGGGAATTAAAAACACAAACAAATGATGGTTTTCCTCCAGTTCATATAGAGGGGATAAATGTTAAAGTTCAGGATCAGTTTATAGTGCTGCACCGATCAAAAAACTGAGGCAGACACTAGTCACCGATATTTTAACAATACGATCAGCCGATTCTGATCATCAATATTTATTTTTAAAGCATCAGATCAAGACTTTTCTGTTCTTGAGTGTCCATTGTCACGTTTACTTGCACAAAATGTACCACGCTCTACTATTTCAGACAATTTACTAAAGTGAATTAAAATCAGTTATGAATAGTTCTGTTGTAACTTTCACAGTGAAATCAACGAATAAACACCAGAGAACACGTGCAACAATATGCTCAAAAATAATCTTTTACAAGCTCCAAACTGCTCCAGTGAGAAAACATTCATGTCTATGAATTGTTTCCCATTTTGATATTCTGTTGTGATGCAAACCACTAATTATTATTGTTTTTACTCCCTGCTTAGCGTGGTGATGAGATACATAGCAGATTGTCATCACTCAGTGGATGGATGTCTAAGTGGTGCCCACAGAATAACATAGGTTTCATAGACAATTGGACACGCTTTTGGGGCAGACCTGACCTGTTGAAAAGAGATGGTCTTCATCCCTCCTGGGGTGGTGACGCTCTTCTCTCTAGAAATATGGCACATAGTCTTAGAGTTTGTACTTGACTAACTGGGGCCCAGGTCAGGAAGCAGACAGACTGGCTAAACCGACCGTCTGCTAGCCGCCTCCAGTCACAGAAGTCAGTTAATTCTCAGCACATAGAGACTCTTTCACCTAGATATCACACTATAGAGACTGTTGTTCTGTTCCTCGGGCTAGAAAATACAAAAAACGTCCAAACCAATTTAAGAGCAACAATTTAATTGAGGTTCAACAAATAAAAAACAGATGCAATACGGATAAACAAATGATAAAGCTTGGCTTATTGAATATCAGGTCCCTTTCTACGAAAGCACTTTTTTGTAAATGATATGATCACTGATCATAACCTAGATGTGCTCTGTTTGACAGAAACCTGGCTAAAACCTGATGATTACATTATTTTAAATGAGTCTACACCCCAAGATTACTGTTATAAACATGAGCCACGTCCAAAAGGTAAAGGGGGAGGTGTTGCTTCAATTTATGACAATGTTTTCAGGATTTCTCAGAGGGCGGGCTTCAAGTATAACTCGTTTGAAATATTGGTGCTTCATATAACATTATCCAGAGAAACAAATGTTAATGATAAATCCCCTGTGATGTTTGTGCTGGCTGCTGTATACAGGCCACCAGGGCACCATACAGACTTTATTAAAGAGTTTGCTGATTTTACATCCGAGTTAGTGCTGGCTGCAGATAAAGTTTTAATTGTTGGTGATTTTAATATCCATGTTGATAATGAAAAAGATGCATTGGGATCAGCATTTATAGACATTCTGAACTCTATTGGGGTTAGACAACACGTCTCAGGACCTACTCATTGTCGAAATCATACTCTAGATTTAATACTATCACATGGAATTGATGTTGATGGTGTTGAAATTATGCAGCCAAGCGATGATATCTCAGATCATTATTTAGTTTTGTGCAAACTTCATATAGCTAAAACTGTCAACTCTACTTCTTGTTACAAGTATGGTAGAACCATCACTTCTACCACAAAAGACTGCTTTGTAAGTAATCTTCCGGATCTATCTAAATTCCTCAGCATATCCAAAACCTCAGAACAACTTGATGATGTAACAGAAACTATGGACTCTCTCTTTTCTAGCATTTTAAATACAGTTGCTCCTTTACACTTAAGGAAGGTTAAGAAAAACAGTCTGACACCGTGGTGTAATGAACACACTCGCACCCTAAAGAGAGCAGCCCGGAAAATGGAGCGCAGCTGGAGGAAAAAACAAAACTAGAGGTATTTCGTATTGCTTGGAGGGAAAGTAACCTATCTTACAGAAAAGCATTAAAAACTGCTAAATCTGATTACTTTTTGTCCCTTTTATAAGAAAACAAACATAACCCCAGGTATTTATTCAATACATTGGCAAAATTAACGAAAAATAAAGCATCAACAAGTGTTGACATTTCCCAACATCACAGCAGTAATGACTTTATGAACTACTTTACTTCTAAAGTCGATACTATTAGCGATAAAATTGTAACCATGCAGCCGTCAGCTACAGTTTCACATCAGACAGTGCACTATAGATCCCCTGAGGAACAGTTCCACTCATTCTCTACTATAGGAGAGGAATAATTGTATAAACTTGTTAAATCATCTAAACCAACAATATGTATGTTAGACCCTATTCCATCTAAGCTCCTAAAAGTGGTGCTTCCAGAAGTCATAGATCCTCTTCTAACTATTATTAATTCCTCATTGTCATTAGGATATGTCCCCAAAACCTTCAAACTGGCTGTTATTAAGCCTCTCATCAAAAAACCACAAATTGACCCCAAAGAACTAGTTAATTATAGACCGATCTCGAATCTCCCTTTTCTTTCCAAGATACTAGAAAAGGTAGTATCCTCACAATTATATTCCTTCTTAGAGAAAAATGGCATCTGTGAGGATTCAGGATTTAGACCGTATCATAGTACTGAGACTGCTCTCCTTAGAGTTACAAATGACCTGCTTTTATCATCTGATCGTGGTTGTATCTCTCTATTAGTGCTATTGGGTCTTAGTGCTGCGTTCGACACTATTGACCACACTATTCTTTTGCATAGACTAGAACACTTTGTTGGCATTAATGGAAGTGCATTAGCATGGTTTTAAATCGTACTTATATGACCGCCATCAATTCGTAGCAGTGAATGAAGAGGTATCATATCGATCACAAGTGCAGTATGGAGTACCACAAGGCTCCAGTACTAGGGCCGTTACTCTTCATGCTTTACATGTTACCCTTGGGAGATATCATCAGGAAACACGGTGTTAGCTTTCACTGTTATGCTGATGATACTCAGCTCTATATTTCTTCGCGGCCCGGTGAAACATACCATTTTGAAAAAACTAACGGAATGCATAGTCGATATAAAAAACTGGATGACGAGTAATTTCTTACTGCTAAATTCTGAAAAACAGAGGTGTTAATTATAGGACCTAAAAGCTCTGCATGTAATGAACTAGAACGCTGTCTAAGACTTGATGGCTGCTCTGTCAATTCTTCGACATCAGTTAGGAACCTAGGTGTGATATTTGATAGCAACCTTTCCTTAGAAAGCCACGTTTCTAGCATTTGTAAAACTGCATTTTTCCATCTAAAAAACATATCTAAATTACGGCCTATGCTCTCAATGTCAAATGCAGAAATGTTAAAGGGGTCATGAAGTGTTCAGTCGACGGACAGCCAGTGGGTCTGTGTACAGGAAAATTACAATGCCACGCAGATGTGCTCAAACATATAAGGTTTTATCATTGCAAAAGCCATCGCTTCGAATGCATCACCCGCTACTTAACAGTTACGCTCAATCCACAAATGTTCTGGCTGGGGATGTTAATAATTGATCCATAGGCGTTGTCGTTAGCCAATCATAACAGTTGGCGTTAACACTGAACTCTTAAAGGGGAAACAACCCAAAAACAGACTGTTTGAATCAAAGGATGAGAAACAAGGGTGGGAAAATGTCATAATTCACTACATTTTAAAAGTTTTTTTTTAAAAAAAACTATAGTAATACTATAATTGCACCTAGGGGAACATAATAATAAAATAAAAAAACCCATGTCATGACCCCTTTAATCCATGCGTTTATGACCTCAAGGTTAGACTATTGTAATGCTCTATTGGGTGGTTGTTCTGCACGCTTAGTAAACAAACTCCAGTTAGTCCAAAATGCAGCAGCTAGAGTTCTTACTAGAACCAGGAAGTATGATCATATTAGCGCGGTCCTGTCAACACTGCACTGGCTCCCTATCAAACATCGTATAGATTTTAAAATCTTGCTTATTACTTATAAAGCCCTGAATGGTTTAGCACCTCAGTATTTGAGCGAGCTCTTGTTACATTATAGTCCTCCACGTCCACTCCATTCTCAAAACTCTGGCAATTTGATAATACCTAGAATATCAAAGTCAACTGCGGGCGGCAGATCCTTCTATTTAGCGCCCAAACTCTGGAATAACCTACCTAACATTGTTCGGGAGGCAGACACACTCTTGCAGTTTAAATCTAGATTAAAGACCCATCTCTTTAACGTGGCTTACACATAGCATACTAATACGCTTCTAATATCCAAATCCGTTTAAGGATTTTTAGGCTGCATTAATTAGGTAAACTGGAACCGGGAACACTTCCCATAACACCTGATGGTACTTGTTCACTTGTTTTTTAGTTGGATATCTACGCTCATATTAGTCTGTTTCTCTCTTATTCCGAGGTCACCGTAGCCACCAGATCCAGTCTGTACCCAGATCAGAGGGTCACTGCAGTCACCCGGATCCAGTATGTATCCAGACCAGATGGTGGATCAGCACCTAGAAGGGACCTCTAAAGCCCTGAAAGACAGCGGAAACCAGGACAACTAGAGCCCCAGAGACAGATCCCCTGTAAAGACCTTGTCTCAGACGACCACCGGGACAGACCACAGGAATCAGATGATTCTTCTGCACAATCTGACTTTGTTGCAGACTGGAATTGAACTGCTGGTTTCGTCTGGTCAGAGGAGAACTGGCCCCCGACTGAGCCTGGTTTCTCCCAAGGTTTTTTCTCCATTCTGTCACTGATGGAGTTTTGGTTCGTTGCCGCGGTCGCCTCTGGCTTGCTTAGTTGGGGACACTTCATTTACAGCGATATCGTTGACTTGATTGCAAATGATTGCACAGCTACTATTTAAACTGAACTGAGCTGCATGATGACATCACTGAATTCAATGATGAACTGCCTTTAACTGTCATTTTGCATTATTGACACACTGTTTTCCTAATTAATGTCTTTCAGTTGCTTTGACACAATCTTTTTGTTTAAAGCGCTATATAAATAAAGATGACTTGACTTGACTTGACTATTAGGCGTATGAATGATGCAAAGCAGGTACAGGGGCACTTTTTACCCCAAATACCATACTTTTACATATTCTTCCATTATTAAAAACTGTTGCTTTAATTACCTTAAACAGAACTGAAAATCATTAAGACCTTTTGTTTCAAAATATAGTCAATAATTTAAGTGATTCTTATTTGCTATTTAAATCTACAACATTTTCAGAAAACATTAAATATTAGATCAAATTAGCACTAAATCCACTTTGTGCTGCTGCCTGAGATCATATCAAGGATCAGCTGAATTTGCTCATGCCTCTTAAAAAGCGGCTGTTTTTGTAAGTGCTACAGCAACAATAGAAATATTTTATATAAGAATAAATCTTTTTTCTATAATCAGTGGTTCAGTAATGGAATAGTACATGTTAGTCAGCTCTTTAACGAGGAAGGTCTGCTTTTAGGTGTATAGAATTTCTTTCAAAATACAATATTCCAGTAACTCCTAAAGTGTTTGCCACAATATGGATGCTATTCCATCTGGTATTGGCATGTTTATAATTGCAAAAAATAATGTTGAGTTTATTTTAGCTTTGTACATTTAGTTTAACTGCACTGTTAAAGAGGGCGATTTTTACCATTTGACTGAACTATGTGCATGTATTTTAGACACTTACATTGTTCTTGCTCCATCCATGCAATAACTGTGTCCTCCTATCAACCGAGTTTCTATTTACTTACACTGCTGTGTGCTCTGCTAATATCAACGGTACAAACCATTTCAGGAGCTGACAAAATTACACTTTTGGTGAAAAAAGAAAATGTAGCGAAGTTGAATACTTAAGTTTTATTCTACTCAAGTAAAAGTAAAAGTCCCACAATTTAATTATACTCAAGAAAGTAGAAAAAAAAATGTACTCAAGTACTGTAATGAAAGTATTTGTAAATATAGCTGCAAGCAGCAATTACGGGGCCAAGCACTTCAGCGGCAAAATCAGGAGTCAAGCATGGCATGAAGCATCAGACCAAATGCAACAATGAGTAATAAAAGCAATTTTAGGATGATAGTAATTGAAATGGCTGAAAAATCATAAATACAACCTCTAGTAATATGATCAAATGGCTTATCACTTTTGACCAACAGGTGGCGCTTTAATCAAATCATTGTAGTGTGTTCTGTGTGAGGTGACAATGGCAGACACAAAGTTTGTTGTCATTATGTCAAAGCTTTGCAAAGATATAGCCTCAGACTCATTTTGGCACCATGCCTAAAATTTGTAATAGTGCTGTACGAAAACGGTTTTGTCAATCAACACGAAATGCATAACTGACTTTCAGCACAGTCTGAAGATGATCTGACTCTATTTTGGTGAAAATCGGACCAACAGTTGAGGAGGAGTTAGAAAAAGTAGGTTTTCAACATAAATCAAAATGGCAGACAGGGAGGTTTCCAAAGCAAAAATTGTTATGTATGTTGTCGGCACGACCCAAGGAATATTTTGAGACCAGTTTAATTACAATAGGCTAATGCAATCAAAAGTTATTAGCGTTTTTGAAAATTTCATAATTAAAGGTTAATGAATGGTTTATTACTCTTGGCCAATAGGTGGTGCTGTTACCAAATTGATGTGCCGTGGTCAGTGTGAGGTGACAATGGCACATACAAAGTTTGGTGTAAATATGTCAAATCTTTACAGAGATACAGCTCTCAGATGCAGTTTGGCATCTTTCCAGCAAATTCGTTCATGCGCTAAATGAAAACCGTTTTGTGAATTGACACAAAATACTTGATTTTTTGCCAGCTTGGTCTGAAGATGATCCGACCCAAATTTGGTGATATTTATTCTGACGGTCTAGGAGGAGTTAAAAAAAGTAGGTTTTCAACATTAATCAAAATGGTGGACAGGACGTTCAGCCAATATTGGCAAAATTGGTATCGGTGTTCTCGGTATGATCCAAGGAATCTACCAACATCAGTCTCATTACAATTGGTTAATGTAAGCAAAAGTTATAAGCATTTTTCTAAATTTCACTATAATTTTGTCCACAAGGTGGCGCTGCCCCCAAACTTTTTGAGTACCATGAGGTTATGGAGACGAAGATTTTTGATGAATGGCTGACATGGGAAAACTGGACATTGTTCAATTCGACATGATGCACCGAATCTGTAAAGACCAGTTTTGTGATTTTTGGCCAAACCATTCAGAAGTTTTGAGCAAAAATATGTATTTTTCATATCTCCTGACCACGAGGGGGCACAGCGTCGAAACACTATAGGAAGCCTTAGGTCATGTTTGTTACAACACACACCAAGTTTGGTCTCAATTAGAGTGACCACCTGTCCCGCTTTACGTTGTACTGTACAGCAATTTTACCCTTTGTCCCGCCTCACGCAAATTGAGCATCTGTCCCGCTTTTTCATTCGACCCTGCCTAATAAATACACAGATACGTCCATAGGCGTACTGTTAACTTATGTCCAATAGTTCAGAGGAGAGCAATAAAAGCGTTAGTCGATAGGCTGAGTCGTACGTCAATCAAACTGTTGACTGGTACACGAACGCCTCCTCAACATTGTCAAACAATCTGAAATTGGAGAGCGCGCGCGCGCTGTTCGGTCAGGTTAAGCAGCCATGGCCAGTGTGGCCATGAAAAAGAGAAGATGCACTTTAGAGCTTAAGATCTTTGCCCGATCGGGCTTAATTTATATCATTTTACACGGGCTCGAGCTTGCGCTCCGGTTTGCGAGGTAAATGAGCGGTAATGTGATGTGTTTCGATTAGCGCGAGAAAGATGTGAAAATGTATGCTGAGTAAGTGAAACGGAGGCTTGCCTCTGGCGATTACGTTTTGGTTGCACCAGCAACTAAAGCAAAGTCTGAGTTTTGACCATGTTTATAATGAGAATAATGAGCCAGTGGGTTATATTGCTGGACGCACCATCAGTGAGCGCAGGAACGCGCTGAAGCCATCTACAGTGGATTCAATAATTTTCCTCCACAAAAACATGTAGGCCTAGCCTAATCTTGGTGAGTATTCCCTATTCTATATCAAAGTATAGCCATTCTTATCAAAAAAGATTTTGGTTTACCTTATTTGCACTGAAATAGTTAAACTTTCTATAGGCAAGCCCTAAATATTTTGCACTGTATAGGCTTAGGCCTTATATTTTGTTGAACTTAAATAGGCTAGGCCTAATATGTTTTTGTGTCTTGTATTTTAAGGTGAATTTGATTCACTGAGAGCATTTTTTTTAGTTTTGTAATGCCTGGTCCTTTGGACAGTTGACTAATTTGATAGTCCCAATAAAGACGAGATGTTGCAAAATTAGTGTTTTGTCTTTTATAGGCCTAGGCCTAGGCCTATGCCTTAAGCTGTAGAAACTTTGGGTGATATTTTGGGTCAGGTAGTGTCTTAATCTTTTAGTCGGTGGGTTTAAAAAAATGTTTCTTGGTAAATTAGATAGACAATATATCTTAAGTTTAAAGTTATTACGTCTGTCCCACATTGTCCCACTTTACCATGCTACTTGTCCCACATTTTGTCTGACTGGAGGTGGTCACCCTATTCTTGATAATTTATGTATGGAGTTTGTCTTTATAGTCTCATATGCTATTTTGCATGTTTTTCGTAGAATTTGTTCGCGTGGTGTTGAAGTGAGTTTTGAATTATCAACTTGAATTCCATAACTTTTTGACAGCATGGTATGAAGATGATCTGGTACAAAAATTCGTGACAATCGGTTCAATGGCCTAGAACGAGTTCGAAAAAGTAGGTTTTACGAAAAAATTAAAATAGCAAAAAAAACTCAAACTTACGATTTTTGAATTTTGGTGTCCATTCGACTGGTCATGAGCCAAGGAATCAGAGGAAAAAAGATTTTTACTTTTGTGGTTTACGGTTCAAAAGTTATTAGCATAACATTTTTTAAATTTTGGACAAGTGGTGGCGCTAGAGAGTTTGAGTTAGAGACTCCAAATTTGCTATGGTTAATGATGGGACTGTCCTTTATCAGTGTGCCAAATTTCACAACTTTCCCGCGAGCGGTTCTATGGGCTGCCATAGACTTGCGGCGGAAGAAGAAGAAGAAGAAAATCACGCTAACGGATACAATACCTTTGGTGCTTGGCCCCTAATTAGTTACTTTCCACCTCTAGACTAAACCGAGCAAACGGAACCAGCTGCTGATGAAAGTCATGCATGTGCTGCTTTATCATAGAGATCATAAACACTCACAGTTTTGTCTGTCTCCATCAGCGCTGCTCCGTCTGACTCGACTCTTGCTCTGTTTCTCTCCTGCTTCAGTAGATTGACTCTCCTCCTGTTTGCTGCTCAGTTTCTGATTCCTGCAGTTTGCGATGTTCCGCAGATGTTCTGCCATGTGTTCATTTCTGTTGCAAAACGTACAATTTAGAGTCAAAGTGAAGTTATAAAAGCGAAGGCATTTATCAGTAAGTCTAATTCTTGTGTAATACAGATTTACATTTCAGTGTATAAACGCTTCATAAACAATTAAAGAAAGTTGTTTTAATCACCGGTGATGATGATGATCTGGAGTCAATCTTTACTGCCGTTCTGATATTTCTGCTGCTGCTGCGGAGCTTTTTGTAGTTCTGCACAGGTCAATGAAAAAACCGCAAAGACCGCTGTCAGTTATACAGCACCTGATGGTGTTTACTGATTGCAGCACACGACTTGAATCACCCACGGGCTGCCAGTAAACCTGCTGGGCTGCGGTGGAACAGCTTGCCTTGAGAACATCTCAATATTAGCCTCTGGTGCAGTGTTTTCCAAATGGGGTGCCGTGTAAAAATGCTTTTAAGATTTTTAAATAGCTAAAATGTTCAAAAAAGCATCTATTGTATGATATCCATTTCTGATGTCGCCAGTAATTAGAGATGCACCGACATTTTCACTTTCTGCAGATTTAGGCTTGCCATACAGGTTTCACTTTCACGTGCGTGGGCTTTGAATAATAGTTTCGCTTCCGTTCATGCTCATCAGAACAGCAAAACACGCTCAAAAATCGAGCGGACAGGAATAATCTATGTACTACACCCTTACGAAAAAGAAGTTTATTCAAGTGTGCTATTAGTATACTTCTTTAAAAAAAAAAATATTAAAGTATGCCTTTAGTTTACTTTTTATGTACTTCTCAGAAATATACTTAAAATGACATTTAAGTATACTTGACTTATACTTACAAAAAGTCTAAATATACTTGAACTTTACTTAAGTATACTTAATAAAATAAACTTGAAGTATACTACTTTTTGGTAAGGGCAGTATTGATTCTGTTTGCTGTAACATGACGTGTGTAATATGGGCAACTCTGGTAACACTGCTCTCTCATTCATTGATCTGTTAAACGCTATGTTATGATCATGTGTTCTGGTAATAATAGCTTTCTAGGACTAAACATTATTTGGACATAATTAGCCTAGTAGAAAAAAAGAAAACGTAATCTCTTAATAGCCCTACTGTTAGACCTACCTGAAAAACTAAAAAGCAATTTATTTCATTTGTATCGTTATTATTTATTGTGCTTTCATTAGTAATTTGTTTATTTGTTCTCATTTTATTACTGACTGCTTACTTGTCATTTTTTATTCAATTCAAAGTTTGAAATCAAGCTATCTCTTGCTACTGCAACAAAATAACCCCACTGTAAAATCAGAAATATACTGAGTGAGCAAAACTTTGTGAGATAGCTAGTTATAATAGTAATTAAACAATGTTTATATATAATTAAAAGCCTACATAATAATCTGTCATATAAATTGGTCTCTTCATTAGAAATGAGCCTACTGATTGCCACCATTGATGGACAACATTTTTTATAATATTAAAAATACATTACAGTATATTCTGCAGTTCTTCCCTGCTTTCATTTCGAAGTATCATATCAAAGTTAGAAATTCAAGTATTGTTACAAAATTAATTTAGTAGGGTGCCACAAATTTGTTAAAGGGTGCAGCGGCTAAAAAAGGCTGGGAAACACTGCTCTGGTGGGACGTTGATGTAAACAGCATCATTAATCAGACGTAGTTATTTAATAGCCTGTATCAGGGGTCCTGGAGGGCCGCTGTCCTGCAGAGTTCAGCTCACACCTGTCTGGAAGCTTCAAGTATACCTAAGAAGAGCTTGATGAGCTGGTTCTGCTGTGTTTGATTAGAGTTGGAGCCCTCCAGGACTGAGTCTGGTGACCCCTGGTCTATATGCACCAGCATATACTACAGCCCCCTTTTTAGCACATTTAAGAGAAGATGCAGGAAAAGAAAAGAAAAAGAAAATACTCCTCCACCAACAGCTTACAACCAGATGGCAGTTCATGTGGAGAAGCTATTTGTTTGCAGTGAATGTATCCGTTATTAATCAATAGAGTATGCTACTTGGACTTTATCTGTTATTTCCCCACAGTTTCCTAGTTTACAAAAGCACTTCTAACAGAAAACACTAGAATCTTCTCATGTTACTAATGAGGCCACTATTGCACTCATACATGAAGACATTGGTAAATGTCCTCAGAATTAATAGGGTTTATTTATTTATGTATTTTATCCAATACAGTGGATTGTGTATGATGAACAACAGAATGTGTACTTTATCACTGAAATGGTTAAACAAATCAAGTGCAAAATATAAATAAATATGTATACTATATAATCAGGGATGGGCAGTATTTCAGATAATATAAGGTGAGGATGTCATGGTCACTGTACTTGTTGATTAAAGTTAAAATATAGTGCATCATTCAGATTTGCCTTCAGTTAACATTGAAGATGAAAAGAACACAGAATAGAGTGGAATCATTACTTAAGCATTTCTGAAATTTTGTTTCATTTCTGTTTTTTAGTGCACCTTTTCCCCCTTTTTATTTACCTGGGGATGTCATAATATCTGTGATCCAGTATTTCAGCATGTATCATGTACAGTATGTTATACAGAAATATACCAAAATATACAGTAATACAAATATATACATTATACATGAAAGGCAGTGCAATATGAAAGAAATAATTTTGTAAACACAAAGGTCTCTGTGTAATCCAGAGGTTATTAATGATAAAGAGCAGCAGCAGCAGCAGCAGCAGCGAGGTAATACAGTTATTAGTTATCAGAGAAAGAAACGTTCAATAGTCTGTTTCAGATTGAGTCTGAGAAAAGTCCAGGAACTCAAGAGATTGAGTCTGAGATGATGATGTTGTTCTGGTCTTGATCCGCTGGTGTCTGGACTCTTAAGAACATCTGTATCAAACTTTACCAGTCGCTTTGGATCATCTGAGACTAGAAATCATGAAAGGATATAGATTATTCCCATTGTTTTTTAATTTATAGTTTTTTAGTATTATCAAAGTATTACATCAATAAAAGAATCACACATCTGTAAATATTTCATTCATCTGTGACTGCAGAAAGCTTGAATCTGTTTGATTATCACTTTATGACAAGACTGACTAATATCTAGCAAGATAAGTTTCATAATGAACAACACTTACAGTCTGGCCTTCTTCTCTCCATACTCCCACATCTAACAAGCCTCTGTCTGCTTTTCTCTCCACTGGTTTGTGTTTCATTTCTGGCCTCTGTTTCTCTCTTTCCTCTTGTTTTTTGCTCCTCTGTGGTTTCTGATGCTCCAGCAGCTTTCTGCATGTGTGAATTTGATTTTTTTTTTATTTGATTTTTTTTATTTGATTTAATTTTTTTTTTATTTATTGTTTTTTTTTTGTACTTATATTTTTGGATTGTTGACATAAAATAATTGTGTGTTAGTGTGTATGTGTTCCTATTGGTCAGTGTTAGAGGAGCTCAGCTTAGCCTGACAGTTAGCCTGCTCTGGACCAGATTAGTTTCTCAGCATAATTTACTAGAGTGACTGAGTTTGAGCTATGGTAATTTTGCTTTATGAAACCAAATCAAGTGAAAATAAGTCAGACTAACTGAAATAAGGCTTATTTGGTAAACTTGTTTTATGAAACAGCCCCCAAGTGCTTCTCAAGAATAAATATTTACTTCATGATTGAAATGGTGTTTTGTATAGCATTCATCTTAGATTCTAACATTCAAAAATTTTATGTACAGAAATAATTGCCCTATTTTACTCATTTCTATAGCATTTAAATTAGGAAAACATAATGATGAGATTTATTTTAATGCATTTATGACTGATCCATGGTTTTACGCATATTCTTCACTCAGGAGATGATGGAGATTTACTAGATATAAAACATCTTCATCATCAGCTGACGGGTGAATCCAGAAAGAGTCTCTGGTAAGAACAGAAATCCTTCTCTTCATTTGCTGTAAATCTGGAGAAGCAGAGAGATCTTGTGTGAAATCAGAAACGAAGCACATGAGAAAGCTGAGAATAAAAGTGATTATTCTGTCAGAAACACAAAAGCACAAGCACAGACTGTTTTAGGAGATGAAGCACTGAGCAAAGGTTTGGAGTGAATCATGAACAGAATTGATTGGAAATCAGAGTTATTTTGTTTTTGATAAATGTGTTGTTATTTGAAGTAAATTTGGGAAATTAATTAGTGATGGATTCCAGTCAGCAGATCTACTTCAATCATGTCTCAAACATTCTGTCTGTGTTCAGTGATTTCTCACAAACTCTTGTGACTTTATGAAATGAATCCAGTAGAGATCATCATATCAGCTGCTGAAGGGAGATCTGTGTGTGTTCCCTTTCAAGGGAACTTTGAACTGCATCCTCTAGGGGTTGCTATGGGGAACACCTTGTCGTGACCCGTGTCTGAAGCATACAATGAAAAAACACCAACGAGATGGTCGGCGTCAGCCTCTGATGTCACTACCGGTGTGACTATAAAACAGGCACCGGGAAAACACGTCATTCACTTCTTCGTCTGAAGCTTGCGTCCGAAGCATGGCAGGGAGATAGAGGACGCAGTGTCTCGTTCCCTATTCAGGGAACCATGGTTACATTCGTAACCTGAGACGTTCCCTTTCAAGGGAACTTCGGACTGCGTCCTCTAGGGGTCGCTATGGGGAACAGTATACCCACGCCGCCATGCTGAGGGGAGTGGAGGCCAGAATCATGGCGAACACTAAGTACCAACTCTACCATTTCAATGGGAGTTGCCCCCGGGACGTTTCATCTAGATTTGCAGTAAAACTTGAAGAAATACTTCTAATAATTCTAAATGAAACTGAAGTATGATGATTTCTCTTCTAGCTTCATCTGATCTGATCCTCTCTGATACATCAGAACGACTCTTCACTGCTCCGTCTGGATCACCAGAGACTGTTAATTAAGAAAACAGACTCATCATCATAATGTAGATACAGCGGCTGGACTGATGCTACAGATTCAGATCATGTGCACAATCATACACCATTCCAACTCAGAAGCATGCACAAACAAATAACATTAATAAAATACATCCCATGTGATTGATTCATTGCTGTTTTTATGTTATTCCTGTCAGCTAGTCTTCATGCATACACTATTAAAGATAGATCATGATTGATTTCACATGGGTTTAATTAGTCTGAATCATCCTCACATCAGGACTCCAGAATGAAAGATTTCATCATGGTGTTAATCACACACAACACCATTCATTTGATTTAAATATATATATATATATATTCTTGTTTGCACTGGTGAAATGTATAAATAAGGCCAGTGACACACACTTCATTACCAGAAGCACTAATGATGTAGATGCTGTAGCTCTACTGCTCGAGTGTACATGAAATTAAATATACAGTTTCCACAAAAATACATCTAAAGTAAAAGTATGTTAAAGTATCATGTTAAAGTGTCTGACCTGTGATGAATGGAGATGTAGAAATATCCAGAATCTGAATAGAAATAAAGATCCACAGAGAAGATCTCAGAGTGAGTTTAAGACACTGTTGATTCATCAGTCAGTGGGTCGTTATTTATTATATAAAGACTCCGCCTTCATTGTTGTGTGTAGCATTCCTGAGACAGTAACAAGTGTCATAACACTCCACAGTATCTGTTGCTCATTTCCCCTCTGTACTTACAAGTGTTTAGTCTAGATGTAGAAAAGGGGAAATGAGCTTAATGTAGAAACATTGCTCATGTCCCATTTTCTGCACTTTAAAACAAAAAACAAAAACAAACAAACAAAAAAAAAATACTGCTTCAGCACACAGATGACATAAACAGTTTAAAGACAGTGGTTTTAGTTCAAGAGCAAGTTTATTTGATTTCATCCATGTGACTAAACCAGTAACAGATAGTCAACCGTAACCTGAAAGCAATTCAAGACACATTTAATCATTCGGTTTGATTACTGTAGTATCACAGCACTTCAAGATGCTCAGCAAAAAGAACAATGGAAGAGATGAAAATGAAGGTAGAAATGACAGGAAATGAGATGAAGTGAGAATGACAGAAAACAGAAGGGGTTTGTGGTATAGTAAGTGCAGCAAGAGATGAGGTGCACAGGAACTGGAGGGTGTTTCACAGTTATCAAAATAATAAACAAAACAATTTCAGATTCAAACAACAAACCACAGACCAAGAAGTGCATGTGAGCGGGCTTTCCCTGGAAGCATGCTGCTTATAACAAAATGGAGAAATAAGTGACCTAATTTATAAATATTAAACCTTTTTAACATTATTAATATCAGTGGTGGACAAAGTACAAAAATCAAGTTCTTGAGTAAAAGTACAGATATATACTGTATAATAAAATATTACTCCAGTAAAAGTATGAAGTTATTTAATTTTACTTGAGTGAAAGTACAAAAGTATTTGATTTTTAATGTACTAAAGTAAAAATTATTGATTGATGAATGATTATTTTGTCATTTTGTATAGGCTACTTATATAATTTAATTGTATATTATATATTCTGTTCAAAATCCCTGTGTTTCTCTGAGAATAATTGTTGATATGGTCTTCACTGATGAGAGAGATGCAGAAGTATTCACTGTGAAGCTTACACAGAGACAAAACTGATTTACCATCAGTGATCTGATGTTCAGCAGTGAGAAAAAACATTTTAAAGTTTGTTGTTTTGCAGAACATCACAGTAAATATGATATGAGAATAAGGCCTGTTGTTAGGGATTACATTTTATTTAAGGAAAATGTAATAATATTTTCATAATGACATTGTTTTTTCTTCAAACCTAGTCTGTGGTAAAATGCCCTGGACACCCTGGCATCACTTCCCACTGTGATAATTACTGTATTTACCATGTTCTGAACATCACATCCATGCATAAGTCATTAACTGCACAATGGTTGTCATAATCTGTGGACGGGAGTCTGTGGCCTGTGTTTCCTGTGTTTTATATTGCTGTAAAATATTCTTGCCTTTTCTTTTTTAATCACAATGTCATTATACTGTCATTTGTTGACAGAACAACAGAAGAGCAGCTGCAAATCCTATCCAGTCCCTTGCTCTTAATATCTCACACGTGTAACTTTGTGTTGTTGAAACAGAAACCATTCAGAAAACTGGAGCCTTGTGTGTTTCAATCACTGTCAGCAAAATGTAGCCACAGTCTAACACTGACACTTTTGACCAAGATGTTTGTAAACAATGACACAAGGACTTTTGATATTATTGATATGATGAAATAAGTCACAGGCTTTTCAAGGTAATCCATTGTGTGCTGCTGTTGGCTGATTTATTTATTTTATTCTATTTCTATTTCTAGAAATGCACTTACTGGTTTCCAAATATTTAGGATGATTTGAAAAATGTACCACCAAAAAAAAACCCCTGAAACTAAAAGCATTTTGAGTTTGAAAAACTAGTTGTGCCACAAAACAGCACTTTTAATTCAGTGTCAGTAATGTAGAAAAGGTATTGAACAGGACATTAGGATATAATGCAGTAACTATGAATGCTGGGGAGCCCCTGATCCTGAGGGTGGAGTTTGTGTTGCCTTCTTGTGTTTATCATCTAAAACTAAGACCATTTTAGACAATGCATAATAAAGAACTCAATCGCTCAAGACGTCAAGTGAAGCCACATTATGCACATTAGAAGAACATTTTGCAGATTTTACAGAGACTAAAAGACTTCTGCATTTTCCTCAAACCAAGTGACATTTCTAGTTTTTTAAAGAGTCAACCACTTGAACTCAATGAGGGAAGATGTACTTCTTCTTTTCATAACAGTATCAGTGCTTCTTTAAAAAAAAAACCTTCTGAACAGATTGCAAACAATTGTGTTATTATTTTAATAACTGCTGCTGATGTATGTTAGCTCTCTTTATCTCTTTACTATAGTGCAGCTCAATATCACCCGATGACAAGATGACAAGAAATCAGTATAAATGAAGCATATTAAGTGTTTTGTTCCAAAGATTCACACTGCACACAGACACACACACACACACACACACACACACACACACACACACACACACACACACACACACACACAGACACACACATACACACACATGTAAGGAGTGAAATTATTTCCTTATGAAATGAATTCTTTGTGAAGCCAGACTTTCAGGAACTCTCGCAATGCAGATGCAGATGCACCAAAACAATGGGCTTTGATCTCCTCGTGGAGCCAAACAAACAGATAGGAAGATCTGGAAGAAAGACCATTTGTTCTTTGGTACCTTCACCCCTCCTTCCCCCCAGGGCACATGGTCCAGGCATCTAACAGTTGTTACGCTCACATAAAACATTTACTATATCTTCAGGATTCATGACTGTAAACTTTTCATGTTTGGTATCATTTTAAAGGTTTCTGTGCGATTGGTAAAATGGTCTCAATTTCAAAGTAGTCATTTATATTATGAGAAAGATTGAACACTTTTGTAGAATTGTGTTCTGCTGAGGAGGGTGTGTGTCCCCCTTTAGGGGTCTGTGAGAATGTTTATCTCCAGGAAGGTGTGACCCTGATGTGACCACGGGAACCTAAAAAACCAAAAGGTCTTTTATGGTTTTACAGCTGATTTGAAGATTATTTGTTGTCTGGTCTGAGTATTTAAGGGAAGTGACAAAACACTACTGCGCGATTCTGTAGCCAGAAAGCCCGTAGTGTGGAGTGTATTTCATATGCTCCATACTATGTATCTTCCTGAAGTCAGGTATACTATTATGTAATTGTGTTAAAGCACATTGTGCCTACAGAGCACACTGTATAGTTGTTTGTGCTACTACATGTACACATTGGCTAGTTAAGTTTATTTCTCTAAAACACCTGAGTGCTTTGCTATGCATTTTAGACCATGTGTCTTAAATTAGGATAACTGATACATGTGTGACTATGTTAAATTTGTGTGCCTCCTGCATGGATCACTTGGCCGTTCCTCATATGGCTATAGTGTCTTTGTGCAGGAGCAAAGTTGCAACACAACTACAATGTGATTTACAATTACACTATCCTTTCTAAATTGGCTTCTTATTATTTTCATGTAATTGGCATGATACAATTTTACCTGACTGATAATAAATTGTTATATTTGATTTATTCTGCATTATTCTTAATTCATTATTACTAGTAGATTAAAGCGAAGGTATTACCTCAAATCTGTGTTCAGGATTGTTCATACGAAAGGTTTAATAGATGGAGCATGGGGCACATCAATTGAGTCCATTTCGATTTCTGACTATCACTGTCTTAAATAAGTTGCAGTTTTCGTAAAATATATAAAAACTATGCTTCTTGTACGAGTAAGCAGGGGGCGCGACGACCGACTTAAAGGTAGATATTTACCCTGCATCCAATGTTTAAGATCAGACTGACGAGTTTGTGTCCGGGAAGAGCATTCAATCGGCCGAAATGTTACTTCTAAAGCGATAAAGGGGCTGCAGTGAACGAATAATTGAAAGTATGGGATATTCAGAATACTCAAATATCTAAATTAATAAACAATCGATATCTGTGATCAGCCTTTGATAGAAATATTGCCTAAATTTAATGATCACGTGAAATTGGAGTCAGATTAAACATGGAGCTAGACTAAAATTCAAACTAAATCCTGATAAATTCAGAAGCGCAAATAAAAGACCGAATACGCATTAAACCTTTGACCAGGCCGCTGGATTCCGCTTTTTGGGCTGGCGGGTGGATCCTTACACACACACACACACACACACACAGACAGACAGACACACACAAACAGACATACACACACACACACACACACACACACACACACACACACACACACACACACACACACACACAATAACCTGAAACATGAGCATCAGCGCAGGCCTGGTCCTGTACAAAGCCACTGAAACTCAGATAACAAAAAGAAACACAGAGCAATAATCAGTGCTTAAATTATAGATCAAAACAAACATAAGAAACCTTCAAAAGCTCATAAAAAGTGATCTCATCAGTGAGTGAAAATGCTGTTAATAACATTCAGTACACGGTTCCTCTCACAATACATGCAATAAACACAACACTAGCCCACATTTAAGATACACAGAATCAGACACGACTGTTATGCACAGAAAAACAAATATGCATTATGAAACATTTCCATCGGATATTAATACTTCAGCACTCAGTGGAGAGCAAATGAAAATACATTTTAAACAAAAAAAGAAAAGTTGATCTACCATTTGTGTAAAGTTCAGTATTTTATATATATATATATATATATATATATATTTTTTTTTATAGTCAGACTTACAGTTTTTTACAGATGCTAGGACACATTTCTCAATACTAAGGTCACTTTTGCAGAACTCTTCACACAGTGAGCACAACAGAAGTCTATGTGGGCTAAACTGAGGATCAATGATCATTGCTTTGGCAAAAAATGCATTCAATAACTACATCTCTCAAATTTCATGAATTCTTTTCTCACTCAAACACAACAACTGCCAAAACTCTTTGTACGTACAGGCCAATTTGCACATGCTTACATACTGTTTTCAAAACTGTTAAACTTATGTTCAAAACAATAACATAATACAAAACTGAATAAGACAGCAATTTGCTACATTTCTACAGTAATATTTTAATGAAATATATTTTAAATCTTAAAATTAAATGCTATAAAAACAATTGGACCAGCCACAGCTGATTCTCATTGTAGATGAACATCTACACAGGTGTTACTCTTTCAATTTCATTACAAAAGGAGACAACTGCTGAATAGTTTTGTATTGTGATGTAAACATGTCTGATTCATTCCGGTAACATATATTGCAGTGAATTATAAACAGAGATGTGTCCTTGTTTTACACAAGAAAACACTGTATGATGCTACATGTTGTTAGTGTTTTTTAGGTCATTGTTTTGTGGGTGACAAAGTGTGTTTGTCGGCTGTCAGCCTTTGCTAGTGTTCTGGAAGAATGAGTTGATTTGAGAGCTGAATAAAGTGTTTTGGTAGTTGTAGTGCATTTTGAATGTGAAATGAACTGCTTTGCCAAGCTGAAAGTTGGTTAGGAGAACTGTGTGAAGAATTTTGCAAAAGTGACCTAAGTATTGAGAAATGTGTCCTAGCATCTGTAAAAAACTGTAATAGTTCAGCACTCAGTGGAGAGCAAATGAAAATATATTTTAAACAAACAAAAAAAAGTTGATCTACCATTTGTGTAAAGTGCAGAATTAACACAAAATTTTTAATTATTTGCTGGATTTTTTCCATATATTATAGAACAGAAGATGAAACTGTGTTGAAGATAAAATTTTTGAAACCGTTTGATCTTAAAAATCATAAACAGTTTGGTCATTATGTTAATAATATTATATATATATATATATATATATATATATTTTATAGTCAGACTTATTGCAATTTTTGAGGAAACCGATTCAATTGAGTGAGTCATTTACACTTGAACCGCTCCGATTGAATCAAACTCGTGACTTCGATCATTCAGTTCAAGTGATTCACTGACAGAAACAGATCAGAAGAGCATTTTATTTTCAAATCTCAACATCGCTTGTTAAAGCAATAAGCCCCAAGAAGCCGTGGTTTACAGTGAATTTATAACAGCTGAGGGATGTTGTTAGACACGACAAGATTTGTCTCCTAAATTGTTGAGTTATGAGCTACTTTTAACCTTTTTTACCTCTGCTATAAGTTTTGGAAGTTGATTAACAGATTAAAAAATCAGATGTTTTTTTTTCCAGTCAGCAGATCGACTTCAATCATGTCTCAAACATTCTGTCTGTGCTCAGTGATTTCTCACAAACTCTTGTACATACATGACATGGGAACAAAAAAAAACTATTAAATAAGTAAGACTAAAGAAGAAAACAAAATTATAATAATGTGGTAAAATCTGGAACAGAAGATTTATGTACAGATTTGTTCATAGCAGCTTCACATAAAATGAAAGTTTCTACATTACAGTTAATACTGATTAGTTATCAGAGGTCACTGTCAGAGTAATGTGAATATTTGGGTGGGCTCTCACACATTTGCCCATACAGATGATGGACCGCCGTCTGTCCAGGGATGTCTCCATGTCTTGTATTATATAAATATTCACTATGAAGTGCAGGGAAACTGTGATGAGCAGAATGTTGTCAGTGAAGTGCAGCAGGAGGATCTGATGTTGAAGAAGGGTTTTTTACTCTGTTAGTTTGTGATCAGATGAGTCTGAAGAAGAGTCCCGGAGCTGAAGAGACTGTAGTCTGAGTGATGGAGTCTGTGATGATGAAGATGATGATGTTCAGGTCTTCATCTGCTGGTGTCTCAGTGATGTTGTGTTCTTGAGAACATGCTGAAGGGTTTTGACGTGACAATCTCACCTCTGTTTTAATGTCAGAATGAGACCTCACAGGTCCGTCTGGATCATCTGACACTAGAAATCACAAACATATATCAGATTATCCTCATTGTTTTGGATTTGAATTGTTCTCATAACACATTCTATCATTTACACATTTATCATCTAGATTCTAGATGACTGCAGAAAGTCTGATGAATGTGTCACTTAAAAACAATAACAGTAAATGTAGTGAGAAAAAATGTTCAAACACTTACGATCTGGCTTTAGTTTCTTCATACTATCACTCTGTTTCTGTCTCTGTCTCCGTCTCCCTCTCTGTTCCTGTCTCCCATCTAACAAGTCTCTGTCTGCTTTTCTCTTTTTCTACAGCTCATTTATGTCTGTTAAATCACACAGATGACATACAGTAAGTGGTTTACAGAGTGATTGATGAGTGAAAAAAAATGACAATTCTAAAATAGGTATGTTTTTTGCTGAAAGAACAACAAAAGAGGAAACAAAAGTGCAGAAGTAAATATTAACCAACAGCATCAACTATTTCCCTGCCATTAGTAATGATTTGGTAAACTGTTTATATATATATATATATATTTATTATATATATATAGATTTCTGTTTTCTCCACGTATGAAATGAGTCCAATGACTACCAAATCCTAAACCTACCAGATTTTTATCATCATCATCGTCATCATATCTCTGCCCTGTCAGATGGTCAGAAATTTATATTTTGAGATTTCAGTTTCATATTGTAATACACAATATTAATAAATGAATGAATAAAATCTCTTCACATACTACTACTGCTACTACTAATAATAAAGATAATGTTTTAATCACCTTGTGATGAACGGAAGAGAGGAAACATCACAGTATCTACAGTATCTGTAAACGCTGTGCAACTTGAGCTTCCAAATGAGGATCTGGAAGTTTATTACCCTATCAGAACACGCCAGTACTGACGAAAACACAAACTGCCAATCATATCTAAGGAGGTGTGGTTATTGGCAAAAGTAAAATGTACTGATTGATGAATGTTTATTTATTTAGCAATTTTATATATATATTGTATTTTTTAACAGGAGGATAATGGACAATGAACAAAGGCCTCCTGTAGCGAATCCATGCGTTTTTGTAAGAAAAATATTAATATTCAAAATGTAATAATCACTGTAATCTAGCTTGCTCCAACAGTTGTACACAGAAGCAGTTCCGAGAATGTGACGTGTGGAGATCTCGTGAAAACCAAAGTTTGTTAACAGGAGTGAAGGAAGCAAAGTTTCCTTACTTTAGCAAAGGAAAACCAGTCTCCTTTTGACTTGTATCAAAATCCTCTTACATTCTTCTTTACAAATCCTCATTTTGTACTTCTAATTAGTGACCGTTGTTTTGTTTTGATCTCTCCTATGCGTTTCCGCGTGTGTCACTTCTGAGCGGCGCATGAAAATTACTTGGTATGTGTGTTGGAGCAGGGTTGAACAAAACTCTGCAGAGCTCCGGCCCTCCAGGAATTGAGTCTGACACCTGTGGTTCAAGGCAATAAAAGCAAGGACAGGAAGATGCTAAGGATAATAAGAGCATAGAAAAATTAATTTCAGTCAGTGAGTTTTCAGTTGTTTCTTGAAACTTGTCAGGGGTTTGGTGGTCCGGATGGAGTTAGGTAGATCATTCCACCAGTTAGGAACAGTGAAAGAAAACATCCTTGAGTGATTTTGAACCTCTCTGCGATGGAACCATGAAGCGTCGCTCACTTACAGACCGCAGACCTCTGGAGGGGATGTAGACGCATAGGAGAGAGTGGAGGTCGGAGGGAGCAGAGCCCGTGGCTGTTCTGTAGGCAAGCACCAGTGACTTGAACTTGATGTGAGCCACGACTGGAAGCCAGTGTTGAGAGATGAAAAGCGGTGTGATGTGGGCTCATTGAAAACAAGACGTGCTGCTGCATTCTGAATCATTTGCAGAGGTCCAATGGAAGTCCAGCCTGAAGAGCATTGCAATAGTCCAGTCTAGAAATGACAAAGGCCTGGACGAGAAGCATGTTGTTGCATATTCCATTAGAAAGGGCCTGATCTTTCTAATGTTGTGTACTGCAAACCTGCATGATCGTGTTGTGCAAGCACTCTAAACACAACTGAGGTAGAAAATCACATCTGGAAATGTTATTTGTGGTAGCTTGTTGATAACTGGCCACTTGTTCTTGTACAGATTAAGGCCCCAATCAGACAGAATGCATTTTTTTGCAGTGAGAGGCACCTTTTTAAAATTGTTTTCTATTGGCAGTGAGCGTTTTGCATGAAGTTTATTTGACCCGTCTCATGTTTTTGTATGGGCCTTCTGTTGTGGTGTAGAAATTAGTTGCTTGAAACATCCGGAGACAGCAATGATGAAGAGGAAACTTCAAACAAGGCCAGAGCGAGCGCCCTCTGCTTGTCCTATTATTGTTTTTTTTACATTTCTGCTAATATGACTTTACTTAACAGCAAGCCAATGATTCCTGAGCTCTCGTGCTATAATCCTTGATTAGACTGACAGGACAGCTGATTTCGGTGGTGGCTTAGCAACATTAAAAACACTGCAGCGGCTTGCTCTTTTATAGTTCAAAAAGTAAAAAAAAAAACTGTGTGGTGCACCTCACGTTTTCAAACCTAAAAAACACATTCTGTCAAATCGGGGCCTAAGCCTGTTCATTTCCTTCATTTTATCATGTTCCTCTGCCTCCTTGTTTGGCATCTCTAATATTAGGGATTCTTGCACTTATATATATATATAAATATAAGCTATTTATTTGTATAGCAATAATAACATCCACAATTCATATAATTTCAAAGTAGCTTTACAACAAGTTATTCTGTTACTTTTATGATGTCTTAATGCTTTAACATTGAGCAGTTATAGGGCCAATATAACAATATAAATGATCAATTTAAGATCCATTCATTGTTTTTATTTGAACACGTATATCAGTGTCACTTTTAGGGTACGTTCACATGACAATGATGTACTAAAAAAATAGAATTAAAGTGAAACTCTGGAAGGTGGAAGTTTGTTTTCCTCATGTAGTTCCCTCTTTTTTTTATTACACTGTGGTAAGCTTTCATTCATAAAACTAAAAACAGGATGTCGCAATGTATTCTTTTTAAAGGTCCAACATTCTCACATCAATCTCAAAGGCCTTCGCTATCTGTATGACTGTTGGGTTTTGGCTGTAAAAATGATCAGAGCAACTTTAGTATTTTGTCACAGATTCACAACAGAATGAAATGGTTGATTTAAGTGGCATAAATGCTTGAACTAAAGCGACAACAACAACAAAAAAAATCACACTAAGGAGTTTTCCTCACTTTCAATTAAGTTTGGAAACCACTGCTGTCAAGAAAGAACGATAAAATGAGTCTATATACTGCTGTAAACTATTTGTGACACAGATTTCATGATTTTAAAAGCTACTAGTCAAGTTTGCATCATCAGGATTTTCCTTATGAAACATTATGCAGACAAAATAACACTGGTTCTGTAATAGATTCAGACACATCAAATGTGTGATGAGAGTGAGTTTATGATTCATGTGACACTTGATGATCCTCATTTAGCGTCAGGTCTCTTATTTCTCTCAGCGTCTTCAGTTTTTCTGTCACTAATGGTACATTTGGTACTTTTGGAAATTCTCAAAACTGCTTGTTCAGCTTCCACATTATCCAGTTCTTTGAACAAACTCCTGAGGCTTTGGTGAATTCATGCAATTGATTATGTACAATGGTCTGCTGTTTCCTACATTATCAATTGCTTATGTTGATCAAATTATATTATACTGGTTCTATGTTAATTAGTCTTACCACACAAAACATCAATATTGTAAGATTTGAAGCACCTCAGACACTTCAGTCTTCTGAGATTTGGACAATACAGTGCATTATCATACAGACATCTGTTTCAACAGCTCACTGAGAGAGGATGAGGGAAGAGCTTGTGTCTTGATTCTAAATGAGTGTGTCTGCCATTCTTTTGAAAGGGCAACACAAAGTGCAGCGGGTTGTTAAGCACTCCTGGAAAAAGAGATGTGGTTAATCCAGTTCTGCTATTCTGTCTGTCTTGTTGCTTATTCCTGATATTTCTTTCGATTTTGTCTAATAAACATCATTCTCACATCCACTGTATAAAGCTCAAAGCTAGTTTGGAGGAGGATGTTCACTACTTTATACAGATTCAGTTATCCTTATTAAAGTATTATAATCTATTCAACTCACTGAAAGTTTGACCTGAAGCCAGCTGTAAAAATCTGAGAATGTTAATAATGTTGTTTTTTTTTTTTGTTACAAATTTGTCATCAGCTCTTTCCTTCTCACTAAAACCAGTTTCATCTTATGAAGCCAATTAACACTGATCCTGTAATATAATATGATCCAGATTCAAGCATATCAGAGTCTCTTTATGCTTCATGTGTGACATGATGATCCTCATTCAGCTTTAGAACAGATCTCTTATTTCTCAGACTGTCTCTCCTCTGAACTGAGGGCCTTTGAGTTTGCAGTGAAAATCAGCTGTGCCATCTAGTGGACAAAGATGATGGCAATCGTTTATCTACAATGTATTACAATAAATATATAACACCGATTCTTAATTGATTTAGCATATATTAAATTCTATTTAATGCAAATGTTTTATTTAGTCCAAGAGTTCTCAGCTCTTGCATAAAAATGTAGCATTTATTTTCAGTACCATTACTTTCTATTTTATTATTTCATTTTATTTCTATTATATTCTCATTACTGTATAAATCTGGATTTGATTTATTTCTGACAGAGGGTGATGTGTTATTGCAATGTAAATGCAGAGTGTACTGCAGCTTAAAAAACACATGAAACATAAGTATGTATCTGTGACACTAAGTACATAGTCTTAAAATACTGTAGACTTTTAAATGTATTCATATGTACAGTACATACATTTAGACACACACAGTGCCCTCAGTGTAAAATGTAACTAAAGATCTTACTAATAAAATTAAGTGAAATTACTTTTTGAATAATTTTGTTGACCTTACTAAGTTTAACCAAGTAATCTCAATTATTCAACTAAATGTATTCAAGTAAGGTTTACTTAAAATAATGAGTATTTTTAATGTTTTTGAGTTCCACCAATCTGTGGAGTCGATCTCAAACGTAATTCTGATGAGAGAAGCACATGGAAAGGTGAGTCAACTCATGTTTGTCATTTTTTAATTGCTCAGTTGCTTATTATACATAAATCGATCATTGTACAGAGATGTATAGCTACACTGGATGTGATGTTATTTTAATCCAATTGTAGGATTGTGCTATAATCGAAATCAACTTATCTTTGATGGCGAGTTTTCAATCAATGAAAATTTTTATGTTTTATTTCTTTTTATTGGGCATCATTCATTAAATATGAATGTTTAAATCTGACCTATATTTTCAGATTCACGGAAGTGTTTGTATTGTCAAAATGATAGTTACTTGCTTTACATCTGCTCCTGACCCTTTTTTTTAATTGAATGAGGGAGAATTTACTGATTATAATATACATTTTTTTAATGTGTTGTGCAGGCACTGTTATAATCTACTGTATACAGTATATTTTAACTTTTAGATTTTTTAAGGTTAATATTACTTAATATTAAATTTTTAATTTATGATTTGTGATTTGTAAGTTGTATGATGTGTATTTTGTTTGTTTTTTTTGTTTTCATTACTTGTTGTGATGATGGTTTGGATTTATTTATTTATTTTTTAGGAGTGCTTTTTTATTGAAGTGTATTGAAATCCTTGAGCAAGTTAAATATATGATATTGTAAGCTTCAATGCTTATTTCTTAAACTAAACTATTTTACTGTCATATTAACTGATATATTAACTACTTTAATATTTAATTCTCTGTTAATTTTTTTTTTTTCAGAGCACTGTCACTGCATTTTTAAAATACATTTATTCAGACTAATTTGACATTTCATTCTGTTTGAACTTTTCTGTCCAGAGCAGCACTGACATCACAGCAGTTCTTCATGGCCTTCCTTACTTTATCACAACAATGTTACAGGCTATCAATTACACTTCATTCATCTCTTATCTTGCTCCAGTCTAGTGTGCTGTTATGCTTACTAAAGCCACTAGAGGGAACTAGCACTATTCTGGATCAATGAAGAAGTAGAACTAGCAACCTCTGAATTTCATTGTTTAACTTAAACCCTTGTACATTTTGTTATATGTATGTTCTGCCATAATTGTACTTTTCATTTTGTCTAATTTATTTTAAATACTCAAAGAGCATTGTTTATCTGTTAAATGAACATAGAGCATAATATAATGGTGCAGACATGAACATTTGTGAGATTATTTGAAACGTAACATGAATTGTAATCTTGCTGTTGTTTTTCAGGACTGTGAATGTGACACAGCCCAGATTTCCATCGGATTCTGACTGTGTTTGCAGAAGACAGCCAGGAATCTCCATTTGGATGTTTTTTTTTTTTTTTTTTTTTCAGCTCAAGTACAACTCTGATTTTATTCATAGAGTAACTTTCTTTCCCTTGGACACAAATCTCTGAAACTAAAACTACAGTCACTAAAAAAACCTGCTGCTGATGAAAGTCAGGGCCGTTTGAGATTTAGAAAGGGACAGTTCACCCAAAAATGTTAATTCTGGCATTATTTTGCTCTGCCTCATGTCATTCCAAGCCCACAAGACTTTAGTTTGGTTTGACTTTTTGGTCTTTGAAACACAAATAAAGTTATTTTTAATAAAATCTGAGAGCTTTCTGTCCTTTTAGGGGCAGTCCAGGGAGCCAAAACTTAACATATATATTGAAACGCTCATTAAGGTGTGTTTAAATTAATCATATTCGCTCAATTAAAATTTGAAGGAATTAAAATCTTTTGGTTACCTGGACTTTCAGTGAAGGAACAGAATTCTCTCAGGCTTAATTAAAGTAGTCTTTGAAAGACAAAGACTGATCTTGGGGGTTTGGTTATGACACGAGGGGTTTAGGTGAAATGTCCCTTTAAGCTTGTGTTTGCTCAAACAACAGTTATACATTGTTGAACCGTGGTCAAAAATGTTTTTCTACTCTTAGAAGAATGTTATAAATGTGAAACTTTTTTTTCCCAATAAACTGATGTTGATTGTTCGTTTCAGCTCAAAGATTGTCAAACAGTCAGGATCCTTGATAGAGTTTCTTTTATATAGTTGCACTTGCATTGAACATTTTTGGTGCTTTTTGTGCTTCAAAAAGTATTAATCCTATGTTAAAAAAACAACAATAGTATTTAGAATTTAGCTGTGCTTGAATGGCATTTGTACACTGTACTACCTGTAGACAATGAGTTTTACAACAGTTCAGTTGTTGCTTTTTGTCTTTACTTACTTATTTTCACATTAGCTCACTGTTATGTAACGTCTGTCTGGCCTAACTTGTGAAAACGAGGCAGTGTTGAATTATTATGCTTCTCTATTTCAGTACTTTACTTCAGCTAACTGAAGTTAACTTACACTGTATGTTATCACCGTCACAATTGAGACTGTCCTCTAACTACAAAATCCACTGTTACAGGTGTTCAGTTGTTTTGCCCCAAAAACACCTTCATAGAAGAGCCACAACACACTCACAAACCTGAAACACGAGCGTCAGCGCAGGCCTGGTCCTGCACAAAACCACTGAACACCAACTGAGGAGAGCAAAACAACACAGATTACAAAACAAACACAGAGAGCAATAATCAGTACATATGTAGACAGATACACAATAAGAAACAGTGGCATACATAACATGATACTTGAACAAATGTACATCTGCAGTGAAGGATCTAAGGTTCCTCTCATGCGAACTATTTGTTTTACTTTCTTTCCTTTTATATTCATTGATTCATTTATTATCATTTAATTATTACATTTAATCATAATAATTTATAATAGTCATTTATATACTCATTTCATTGATTTATTCATTGATTAGTCATTTATATTATTGTTTTTTTTATATTGTTATGATGTTTGTTGATCTTATGATGTGTGGTTTCAAGGGCTGTTTGTCTTCATGATTAAGAGAGAAGCATTGAAACTAATTATTCAACAAACAGCTCTTTTTCATCATTCTGCTCATCATGGATCTGGCGTCCGGGGCTGGCTTTTCTGATATTTCTGTTAATAACATTCAGTATACCTGTTCTCTTATAAAATGTACAATAAACACAAAAATAGTACATTTAAGATACATAGAATCAAACATGACTGTTACTGCACAGAAAAACTCCTTCGGTATCAAATATGCACCATAACACATTTCCATCAGAGCTGTGTTCACTGTTAGGCCTCAGCATGCTTTTTACAGTTACATTTATTTATTGAAACTTTGCCACACAATGTAGAGCAAATGAAAATACATTTTAAACAAAAATGTTTCTAAAAGGTTAATCTGCTGTCTGGGTAAAGTGCGGTATTTGAAACAAAATTCAAAATTATTTGTTGGATTTTCCCCATGATGAAGATAAGGATAAACAGTTTGGTCATAATTTTAATAATGTTATTTTATTGTCAGACTTTATATTGGAGCAATATGATGGTTTATATATATATATATATATATATATATATATATATATATATATATATATGATGATTTATGACAATATTTCCTCTCTATATTATGCACTTACATCAAAAGGGACATTTTATAGGTCTGTTTGCATCAAGAGAGACTGTAAAGAAAGTTTACAGATTTTATTAGTTGATTTGATTTCTCAAAACATCCTTAATATTCGTGAATCAGATAGTGTGTTGCACTAAACAGTCTGTACAAACAGCACCTCTGGAAAAGTCTGGAAAAGCTTATAACATCAACATCTTTCATCAGCTCATTTTTCAAAAGTATTAATGTCATATCAGTGGCATCAGAATGAATACTTGTGTCACTGATCTCAATCAAGATATTAACATGTTCAGCCGTGTTGTCAGTATAACAGTGTCTGTCAGTGTTTTCTGATGTAAACTCTGGCTGTGGTTTTGATGACAATAATTGAAATACACGAGGCTGGAAGCTGTCTTCATGGTAAGTCAGTTTCATCAGTGCAAAGTACAGTAGGTCAGATACTGATAGCAAGAGACTGGACAGGATTCACAGTTACACTGTTACTGTAAGTCTGTCAGCAAATTACAGTACAGTGACATTGCAATACAGAAAAGACTATTACAGCAATACAAAACTGGTACTGTAAACACTTAGAACTGTACATGTAACACTATACAGCACCTTTACATACAAGCAACGTGCAAATATGATGTCAAATAATGTTATTTCAGCATATATATATTACAATTAATTAAGGCCAGTCATCTGAGCCATAAATGACAGAAATGCTCTTTCACAGTGTATTATATAAAAATGAATGGCATGAATATGCGTATATCTCTGTGAGTGCATGAGTCCTGTAATGGAGCGCTGTCTGTTCAGATTGTCTCAATCCTTCGAGGTTCTGTTGTAAGCTCCAGCACCACCATGAACTCACACATGACAAGTGGTTTGAGAATGGATAAAAATATGCAGATTAGTTTTGCATAACTCAGTCGTACAAACAAAATAGTTGTTGCATTCTTTTAGAATAGACTGAAAAGATGAGTAATGAATGCATGTACAGTAAACACTATGGAGGGGTACGAAAATAGACAGAGATATATCCACATTATTTTGCAACACGGAATTAAGCAATTTTCTGTGAATGTGCAATTCTTTATTTTCATTAGCTTCTATATGGAAATAAATATGATTAGAGTGCTGTAAACGGTAAAGATATTCACACTACAGACCGGTGTTTTATAATTATGACAATACATTAAAATAACATGGCAAGCAATACAGCAGTTGTTTCTGAACGCTGACCCTCGAGGTGCACTTCCTGCAGAGTTGAGCTCCAGCCCTCTGTATTTATAATTATGACAATTCATCAAGGTCTCCAGGATCTCTAGAAAGTCACAGGCAGGTGAGTTTGATCAGGGTTGGAGCTCAACTCTGCAGGAAAGTGGATCCCGAGGGCCAGAGTTGAGAATCTCTGCAATACAGTACTGGTTTTTGCAATGTCAGGCAGCAAAACGAGCTAAAAATAACTGGAACTGTACAACAGCGGAAGCCAGATACTGGCTATTTACATTTAATAACAAACAGTCACACCTGCATTTCTGTTAAAATTAAATAAGGTGGATAGAATCTCTTAAATTAATCACAATATACAGAAATACAAAAACACAAATAGTAAATAAAAAATGCATGAAATATGAGGCAGCACAAACTGAAAACTCATATTTTGTCAAAGGAAAAAAAGAAGCTCTGTGTGATGCAGATGTGAAAATGATCACATAAAGTGCAGCTCCAGATCAATAAAATGGTTCTCAGACACAGATCTGAGAAGAAAGAAACGGTTCGTTGGTCTGTTAGTTTGTGATCAGATGAGTCTGAAAACAGTCCTGGAGCTGAAGAGACTGTAGTCTGGAGTGATGGAGTCTGAGATGATGATGATGATGATGAAGATGATGTTATTCACGTCTTCAGCTGCTGGTGTCTCAGTGATGTTGTGTGTTCTTGAGAACATGCTGAAGAGTTTTTGACATCAGAATGAAACTTTACCTGCCCGTCTGGATCACGAGAGACTAGAAATCACAAATATAAACAGTACATATCAGATTGCTTGTTCCACATATACATTGTTTGAATTTATTGATAGTTTGTTCTTGATCAATAATACATGTCAATTAAACAATCACACATCTAATTCATCTGTGACTGCAGAAAGTCTGAAGAATCCATCTGAATGTGAACAAACACTACAGAATGGCTTTAACTTTGGTTGTATTTTGGTTGTATTATGTCTCTGTCTGATTTTCTCTTGAGATCCAGTGGTTTGTGTCTTATTTCTGACCTTCATTTTTCTCTCCATCCTGCTGGTTTTTGCTCGTCTGTGGTTTCTGATTGTCACATCTAGTAAGTCTCTGTCTGATTTTACTCCATTTGAATCTGTTAAAATCAGTTTAATTACATTAAATTACAATTAAGTCAAGGTACAGCAGTTTCAGATCATATCACGTGACTACATCAAATCATTTCCTGATGAAGCAGCTGTGTGATCTCAGTGCGATTAGAAGATTCCCTAAAATATTCTTCACACTTATTCACTGCAGCTCCATCTGACAAACTTTACAAGGTTCAGTTTTTCACTGTTCTGGTGTAATAATGCATTTCCTCCTAATTTCTAATTTGAACAATAAAACAAGAATTATATATATATTATATAATATGCTGTATGACATGCAACTTTATTATATATTATTATATTATATATTTTTATTACTTGTATATATTAATGTTTTATTTTTTTTTAGATTATTTGTGTTGGGAGCTGGGTCTATACTACGCAAGCTATGATGACTTTCACTGTGATAGTTCAGCACTGTAGGGGGCGAGAACGAGTCTTCGAACCTGTGTGTATGCCTACTGAGAAATTACCAAGCTTCCAAAAAAAAACCTCGACAAGACTCACACCTGTTTCACACCTACTCTGTCTGCGGTGCGTATGCAGTCCGTGTGTGTTACGTGTGTGGTGCAGAAGCAGGTAAAATAACTGTCTATGTGCAGAAGCAGCACTGCTCATTGTGCTTTCACACAGGACGCGTTTTGCAGTCCGCTACTGATCCGCGGCTGTTTAGTCCACAAACACAACATTTTGTTCATTATTCTATATTTCAAACCATGTTAAAAAATAATAGAAAATAATGTGACTCTTATCACAGACCAGTAACAATCTTTCATAATCATATAGACATTAGTTTAAACGTAATAAATATAAACAACATATTATTCATGCATTTTACTTCTAGGTTTGTATAATAAGCTGATCAAGCAAGCGGCAAAACATTTAAACACAACAATTAGCCTACTTTTCTTGTTGGGATATCGCAAATATTTAAAATAGAAGCACCACTGACAGAAACAGTCGACTCTCGTGCCTTTTGCATTTAAATCTTATTACAAGCAATCGCACGGTTCTTAATGAACTTTTTTTCCTGCTTCCATAAAAGTGCATAGGCCTGTCATGTTGCCTCGTTTATCTAAAGGTGCTCTTTTTCTTGTTTTAAACCTAGCCAAAAACCCATGTGTTGCGTGGTGAAACACAGTAGGCTTTAATTAGTATTCATTTATTGTGAAATTACTGCATTTCCGTGTCAATTCATGTTAATTTTTACCGCGAACAATGCGCTGTCATTTTAATTCAGCGCGTGCAGCACAGCAAAAATAGACTCGGTACGTAAACGCTCCTGGAACGCACTGACGGACCACAACCGCGTGAACGCTGGAATCCGTTAACATGGGTGTGTAAGAAAAATATGCAACTGCAGACGGAGTATGTGTGAAACAGGCGTAAGGTTGTTTGCACCTTGTGCAATGCTGAATTAGTTTACTGTAGGAGTTCTTCTAGTCTCAAGTACCACCTAAACGCAAAGCATCCCTTAGCTAATGCGGAAGATGCCGGGCCAAGCAATGTAGCGCAGGGGAAGAGTCGTCATCAAACTACTATGTTTGAGTGCAGCACAGCTTTATCAGTACTAACAAGTACATCTTATTGAACATAATTTGAATGCCTTCGGCAGAATTCAAATAAGACATTTTAATCTAGATTAATCTAGATTAATTCCAAGATTACAGTGAGATTAATCTAGATTAAAAAAAATAATATATGACCACCACTAATATATATATAATATAATAATAATATATATATAATAAAACAATCTAACGTTATATTATATTATTACAAGCATTCAATAATGTGGCAGCTATTAAAACATTTCTGATAAAATTGCAAATAATCCAGTCACCATATGAAAATAAAGCTGCTCATTCAACAGGCAATAATTAAAAGAAATGTACCTGTGAGAAGAGGAGAAATGCAGAATGATCCAGAATGTTTATAAAATCCTGCTGAATCTACATTAAGAAAAAGTCCTGAAGAAATAAAAGATCCACAGTGAGTCCTGCTGTCCCGGCCATCAGCAGCTGAAGAGAGCTCCGTTTGCACTGCAAGCTGACACAGGTGTGCTCTTTGTACTGTGCAGGTGTGGGGCGGGGTTTTTTATTTTACTTTTACTTTTCAGTGCTTTTGGCAGTGGCGGATCATGGCATGGGCAATATATGCGGGTACCCAGGGCCGTAGCTGGCGTTTGTGGGGCCCCGGTGCAGGTTGTAACAGTGGGCCCTGTTTGAAATTGTTTAATTTGTATGTTTTTTCTATTTATTTATTTGTGCTATTTATGCAATGTTTTATTCAAGTTTGTGTCCAGGTACAGAAACCGAATAATTAAATGAAAAGTAGCACTGCTTAAGTCTTCACTGTAAAAAATAAATATACAATCAAACCAAAATTTATTCAGACACCTACAACATTTCTCACATTATCACAGTTTATTTGCTATAGTTTAGAAAATGGTAATAAAATATGACAAGAACTCAAAGTTTAACTGTCTAAGAACAAATTCATCTTGATAATGTTAGATAACTTTGATAGAAATGTATGTAATGGACTACAATCAACCAAAACTTCAGACAGTTGTTAGTATGACAATATTTACACATCTATCAATACTTTGTTGACTAATTACCAAAAAATGCTTCATTTTGTTCAGTCTGTGGTGTGAAAAGTTAGCATTAGCAATTCAGGAAAAAACATAAAATAAGATGAGTCCCTCTGATCGGTGTATTTTGTCTGTCACATCTTTCATTGTGTTTTCAAATGCATTATAAGAACCCAAACTCATTGGATCCTGGATTATTCATTCTGGATAGTCATTCTGATAACTGAACTATTAAAAATGATATTCAAGTAGTGCTAGGCATGTGTTTACATGTTAAATAGCTCATTGCTTCTAAAAAGAGGATGAAACAAACTATATTTTGGTGGGAAGAGAAAAGTCCTTATGCATTGCAATGAAAAAAAAAAAAAAAAAAAAAAAAAAAAATTAAGGGTACAGATGCTAAGTTTAAAAGAGTCTTGAGCCCATTCTTATCATTTGTTAAACATGGTGATTAAAAGTATCACAGAGGAGGATTAAATCACCTGATTAGGGTATATGTTAGTACATGTGCTAAGTTTAAAAGAGTCTTCAGCATAAGTTTGTCAGTGTTAATCAATGCAGTGTTTACATTTAATTATCCACTATTAGTTATCCTACTGGTAGATGTATAAACTTGAAGATAAACATCTGTGGTTGTCTGTAGAATAAAAAGGCATTATGATTAATCCCATGATTTCGGTTTTAGAAAATCTAGAGGAATTCTAGAAAATAAAGATCTGCATCTTGCCATAGCCTTACATTCACTTTTGGTTAACTGTCAAACCTATAAATGCAGAATGATCCAGAATGTTTATAAAATCCTGCTGAATCTACATTAAGAAAAAGTCCTGAAGAAATAAAGATCCACAGTGAGTCCTGCTGTCCCGGCCATCAGCAGCTGAAGAGAGCTCCGTTTGCACTGCAAGCTGACACAGGTGTGCTCTTTGTACTGTGCAGGTGTGGGGCGGGGTTTTTTATTTTACTTTTACTTTTCAGTGCTTTTGGCAGTGGCGGATCATGGCATGGGCAATATATGCGGGTACCCAGGGCCGTAGCTGGCGTTTGTGCGGGGCCCCGGTGCAGGTTGTAACAGTGGGCCCTGTTTGAAATTGTTTAATTTGTATGTTTTTTCTATTTATTTATTTGTGCTATTTACGCAATGTTTTATTCAAGTTTGTGTCCAGGTACAGAAACCGAATAATTAAATGTAAAGTAGCACTGCTTAAGTCTTCACTGTAAAAAATAAATATACAATCAAACCAAAATTTATTCAGACACCTACAACATTTCTCACATTATCACAGTTTTTTTGCTATAGTTTAGAAAATGGTAATAAAATATGACAAGAACTCAAAGTTAAACTGTCTAAGAACAAATTCATCTTGATAATGTTAGATAACTTTGATAGAAATGTATGTAATGGACTACAATCAACCAAAACTTCAGACAGTTGTTAGTATGACAATATTTACACATCTATCAATACTTTGTTGACTAATTACCAAAAAAAAAATGCTTAATTTTGTTCAGTCTGTGGTGTGAAAAGTTAGCATTAGCAATTCAGGAAAAAACATAAACAAAACATGGTCAGGTCAAAGTGTCTGAATATTTTTTTTAATCAGTTTCACTAGTTCACTGTATGAAGAATTTTTGGGTATATGTCACAGTTCGCTTTATTTTGCTATATACTCACTTTCATAAATTATAGTGTCCTGCACCTACTAGTAAAATAATAATAATAATAATAATATCAAACATTATATCTGGTGTCTGAATAATTGTTGGTTTGACTGCATTAATTCTTGTTAAAACTACAAAGTAATTCTGTCGAGAGCAGTGAGTAATTTTCTTTCTTTCATTTTCTTGGATTAACATTACAGCAGCTATAGGTAAATTAGGTGCGGTCACTTTAAGAGACAATGAATGCATCCAACATAATACACATACGATTTTTTTCTCCACTGTTTACTTTCACTTAAGACATAACCAACAGTTTTTTCGAACATACTTTCTAAGATGGATATTTTGACATATGCTGTATGTATTTGTCAGTACAAGATCAAAAAGAGGCAAATTCGGTGTTCAAGCGTTTTGAGACGCCTCTCTGCGTGACCTGAACACCAGAACACCGCGGGTGCTGAATTGGGCTCTTTCACATCCTTTTCTGTTTATTTAAACTGCGATTTGTATTTGTTCGTTCAGGTGTTAAACTGCGATTTGTATTTGTTCGTTCAGGTGCCAGAGGTCATTAAGTTGTTGTCTGTTAGACGCGGCTCTCCGCGTGCGCACCGAACACAGCGCGCGCGAGAAACCAGCTACTCACTTCAGCTTTTCGCGTCTTGTGTTTGGATGGTTTAAACTCTTTTGAATGTTTAAATTGGCAAGGTTTTAAAACACGCGAAAATAATAAGCTTTCGTGACGACGCGCAGCAGTGGCCTGTCAACTTTCCTGAGCGTCTAGACGGTTGAGATCGCCGGGGGCCCCCCAATCAGCCGTGGGCCCCTCCCAGCCAACATTTGTATGTGGGGCCCATATGGGTGTGAAATGGGCTAAAAAATGGGCCCGATGTAGGATTGTCCGCGGGTTACATAATGGCCCCATGTTAATTGCCCAGATGAATTTCATGTAGAATTGTACTTGGTACTAGGTGGTACCCAAGTCGGCAACATGCACAAGACCCATCTCGGTCCCAGCTTTAATCGTCACCACCTTTCACCCCACTAGCGACGGCCCTGAACCTAGGCATTACTTTTGACTCTGTTTGACTTTTGATAAACAGATCAATGCTGTGGTTAGGAGTTGTTTTTATCAGCTAAAGAATATTGCACATGACGTCTGTAATACATGCTTTTATCTCCTCCAGATTAGATTATTGTAATGTGTTGTACTTGGGTGTTTCACAGTCTCTATTATCACATCTTCAGCTTGTTCAAAATGCTGCCGCTCGATTGAACTGGAACAAGGTAGAGGGAACATATTTCTCCAGTGTTGATCTCTCTCCACTGGCTCCCAGTTAAATATCGTATCCATTTTAAAGCATTGTTGTTGTTTATAAGGCTTTCCATGGACTGGCTCCATCTTATATCTCCGATCTGCTTCTGTTCCATTGTAATGCCTCTAGGGAACTAAACTATTTTATGAAGAGAACAAAACCAGATCGTACGTGTTTGAACTTTTAGTCTCGCTACATTTACTGTTATTGTTATCAAGTGACACATTCACACAGATTCATCAGACTTTCTGCAGTCATCTAGAATCTAGATGATATATGTATAAATATAAAAAGCCAAGAGCCCAACTAAAGATGACATTAATCACTTTTATGGTAACTTCAAATTAAACATTTATTTTTAATAAAACATCAACATCTAGTCCCAGACTTAAATGCACTAAAATCTTAAAATATGCCTGACGTCACAGTTCCCAGGCCTCACAGCATCACAGTTCTGGAATGTGGTACGTTTTATCTTTCAGATCAAAATAATATCCGTATGATCACTGTTGGAGTTTTCTCAACACGGATCATGCTGATGGTGAACTGCAACATTAGAGGAATGTTAATAAACTTCTTGTGAGAATTGTATAATTGTATATAATTTTACATAAACTGTCTCTGTCTTTATTTAACATATTTACAGTGCATTATTATTATTATGATTATTAAAAATAATTGTATATTATATATCGTTTGACCCAACACATGTTAAAAAACAACTCAAATGAGTGAATAAAACCTAACAAGACAGTATGAAAAGTCTCCAGATGGTTTATTCTGATGTTTCAGAGACAGTCACAGATGAGCTGAGACAGACACTGATTCTTTACAGTGAATAAACAGACTGTAAACTGTGTAGAACTGATGCAGAAATCTGATATCAAGAGTTGTGCATGAGAGTGCTTTTCACTTTTTGTTACATCCATGTAATATGCAACAAAGGCTATTCAAAGTATTTTCAATGCAGTTTAAACAGCAAAGCAAAACAGCATAATTAGATATTTTATTAATAAAAAGCTACTGAAATAAGTGCTAGTGTTCCTGTATGAATTCACATTGTGTTATAAAGATAAACGTTGCTGCATGACAAAAGTAGTTTGACCTGTTCAAGCTTTGACAGTTAAATTGTACAACAACTTTTCTAAATAAGATGAGTCCCTCTGATCGGTGTATTTTGTCTGTCACATCTTTCATTGTGTTTTCAAATGCATTATAAGAACCCAAACTCATTGGATCCTGGATTATTCATTCTGGATAGTCATTCTGATAACTGAACTATTAAAAATGATATTCAAGTAGTGCTAGGCATGTGTTTACATGTTAAATAGCTCATTGCTTCTAAAAAGAGGATGAAACAAAACTATATTTTGGTGGGAAGAGAAAAGTCCTTATGCATTGCAATGAAAAAAAAAAAAAAAAAAAAAAAAAGGTACAGATGCTAAGTTTAAAAGAGTCTTGAGCCCATTCTTATCATTTGTTAAACATGGTGATTAAAAGTATCACAGAGGAGGATTAAATCACCTGATTAGGGTATATGTTAGTGTGCGTTATATTAACTGCCTGCTTTACAGCATAAGTTTGTCAGTGTTAATCAATGCAGTGTTTACATTTAATTATCCACTATTAGTTATCCTACTGGTAGATGTATAAACTTGAAGATAAACATCTGTGGTTGTCTGTAGAATAAAAGGCATTATGATTAATCCCATGATTTCGGTTTTAGAAAATCTAGAGGAATTCTAGAAAATAAAGATCTGCATCTTGCCATAGCCTTACATTCACTTTTGGTTAACTGTCAAACCTATAAACCCAAAAAATAAAAAATAAAAACAGTCTGAGGCCTTATAATGATATGACTAAGCAGTATACTCTCCTCTTTAATGTTTGGGACAAAATCTCGTATTTAATTTATCATTTAGAGAATTATCAGACATTTAGAGACAGCAGCCAGCAGCAGAAAGACAAAACCAGTCTGATGTCTGTACAGTCTGAGGCCTTATAATGATAAAAAAACAGTCTGAGGCCTTATAATGAGTTGAATTAAACAAACTTCTTGTACTCATAACATATGTTTGGTATTTTCAGTCAGGTGTCCCAAAAGCACCTCTTATCAGAGTAAAATCAGTAAACTACCCACCACAGCAGGGGAGTGTCTACAGCATCTTATCCCTAGGAAAACATTTGCAAAAAAAAAAAAAAAAACCCTTGCATAATCTACTGTACACTTTTAAGAAGTGCAAACCTGCAAATTAACTAAATAAAATAATCTAATAAATGCTTATTTACAATAAGCACTTAACTCAAATAAGTATTAAATAATAAAATAAATAACAAGACGACCACTGGCACGGCGCCAACATACCTAAACTCACTAGTTCAATCTTATGCGCCCTCCAGAAGTTTGCGCTCTGCAAGTGAACGACGCCTTGTGGTGCCATCCCAAAGAGGTTCAAAATCACTCTCACTGACTTTTTCCTGGACTGCTCCCAGCTGGTGGAATGACCTCCCGATCTCAATTCGAACAGCTGAGTCTTTACTCATTTTCAGAAAACATCTAAAGACTGATCTTTTTCGCCTGCACTTAACCAACTAATACTAGTACTTACCTTTTCTTTTCTTGTCTATCATATTCTTAAAAAAAAAAAAAAAACCCTGGCTACGTGTTCTGTATTAGACTAACTGAGACATGTCATGGCACTTGTATACTGTTGTTGTTCTCTTGTTGGTCTGATTGCTTCTATTGTTCTCATTTGTAAGTCGCTTTGGATAAAAGCGTCTGCTAAATGATTTAATGTAAATGGAAACTAGAGAAGTCTGATTATAATCAGCTTGCTTCCATTTAGTGGGATAAGCCTACTCTCGCCCTGAATTAAAAAAAAAGGCCTTCTGGTCTTAAATGATGCATGGACAAAGTTTGAGCGTGCACACACAATATCTGAGCGAGAGCAGAGACGATTCATAAGAGACCACTGTCTATTTAAAAGCGCACGTGCAGTTTTGAGAAGCAATTCCGTTCGCGAGTGAAGAGATTCGTGCTCGCGCGTTACATGGATCGCGTAATATTCCTACCCGGTCTCATGGCAGAAAGCCGCACTAGGTACCCGCAGGGCCGTCGCTAGTGGGGTGAAAGGTGGTGACGATTATAGGGGCCCACGGCTGATTGGGGGGCCCCCGGCGATCTCAACCGTCTGGACGCTCAGGAAAGTTGACAGGCCACTGCTGCGCGTCGTCACGAAAGCTTATCATTTTCACGTGTTTTAAAAACCTTGCCAAATTTAAACATTCAAAAGAGTTTAAACCATCCAAACACAAGACGCGGAAAAGCTGAAGTGAGTAGCTGGTTTCTCGCGCGCTGTGTTCGGTGCGCACGCGGAGAGCCGCGTCTCACAGACAGCAACATTGAACCGAGCTATCCATTGTGAAGTTCTCCTCGAACTTCCTCCTGCACCTGAACGAACAAATACAAATCGCAGTTTAAATAAACAGAAAAGATTGTGAAAGAGCCCAATTCAGCACCCGCGGTGTTCTGGTGTTCAGGGCTCACGCAGAGAGAGGCTTCTCAAAACGCTTGAACACCGAATTTGCCTCTTTTTGCTCTTGTACTGACAAATACATACAGCATATGTCAAAATATCCATCTTAGAAAGTATTTTCGAAAAAACTATTGGTTATGTCTTAAGTGAAAGTAAACAGTGGAGAAAAAAATCGTATGTGTATTATGTTGGATGCATTCATTGTCTCTTAAAGTGACCGCGCCTAATTTACCTATAGCTGCTGTAATGTTAATCCAAGAAAATGAAAGAAAGAAAATTACTCACTGCTCTCGACAGAATTACTTTGTAGTTTTAACAAGAATGAATGCAGTCAAACCAACAATTATTCAGACACCAGATATAATGTTTGATTATTATTATTATTATTATTTTTTACTAGTAGGTGCAGGACACTATAATTTATGAAAGTGAGTATATAGCAAAATAAAGCGAACTGTGAAATATACCCAAAAATTCTTCATACAGTGAACTAGTGAAACTGATTAAAAAAAATATTCAGACACTTTGACCTGACCATGTTTTGTTTATGTTTTTTCCTGAATTGCTAATGCTAACTTTTCACACCACAGACTGAACAAAATTAAGCATTTTTTTGGTAATTAGTCAACAAAGTATTGATAGATGTGTAAATATTGTCATACTAACAGCTGTCTGAAGTTTTGGTTGATTGTAGTCCATTACATACATTTCTATCAAAGTTATCTAACATTATCAAGATGAATTTGTTCTTAGACAGTTTAACTTTGAGTTCTTGTCATATTTTATTACCATTTTCTAAACTATAGCAAATAAACTGTGATAATGTGAGAAATGTTGTAGGTGTCTAAATAAATTTTGGTTTGATTGTATATTTATTTTTTACAGTGAAGACTTAAGCAGTGCTACTTTACATTTAATTATTCGGTTTCTGTACCTGGACACAAACTTGAATAAACTAAAACATTGCGTAAATAGCACAAATAAATAAATAGAAAAAACATACAAATTAAACAATTTCAAACAGGGCCCACTGTTACAACCTGCACCGGGGCCCCACAAACCCCAGCTACGGCCCTGCCTAGATTTCTGACATGTGAATGAAGATTACCAGATAGAGGTCCCCCGTCTAGACTTCTTTCAAAAACATTAAAAATAGCAATGTTTCCAAACTTTTGACCTATATTGTGTGTATATATATATATCAATCTAACGTTATATTTAGTGGTGCGTTAACGTGAGACTTTTATCGGGCGATAAAAAAATATCGCCGTTAATCTATTCTCAAAGTTGGGTTGGGAGCTGGGTCTATAATACGCAAGCTATGATGACTTTCACCGTGATAGTTTAGCGCGGATGTATAGACGAATTGCACTGTAGGAGGCGAGAACGAGTCTTCTAACCTGTGTGTATGCCTACTGTGAAATTACCAAGCTTCCCCAAAAAAAAACCTCGACAAGACTCACGCCTGTTTCACACCTACTCCGTCTGCAGTGCGTATGCAGTCCGTGTGTGTGTGGTGCAGAAGCAGCACGGACTCATTGTGCTTTCACACAGGACGCGTCTGAACTCTGCTACTGATCCGCGGCTGTTTAGTCCACAAACACAACATTTGTTCATTATTCTATATTTCAAACCATGTAAAATAAATAAATAAATAAATAAATAATGTGACTCTTATCACAGAACAGTAACAATCTTAAAAAAGCATGATCCGTGTTGAGAAAACTCCAACAGTGATCATACGGATATTATTTTGATCTGAAAGATAAAATGTACCACATTCCAGAACTGTGATGCTGTGAGGCCTGGGAACTGTGACGTCAGGCATATTTTAAGATTTTAGTGCATTTAAGTCTGGGACTAGATGTTGATGTTTTATTAAAAATAAATGTTTAATTTGAAGTTACCATAAAAGTGATTAATGTCATCTTTAGTTGGGCTTTTGGCTTTTTATATTTATACATATATCATCTAGATTCTAGATGACTGCAGAAAGTCTGATGAATCTGTGTGAATGTGTCACTTGATAACAATAACAGTAAATGTAGCGAGTTCAAACGAGTTCAAACACGTACGATCTGGTTTTGTTCTCTTCATAAAATAGTTTATTTCAATAGAGGTATTTGTATGGAGTTGAAGCGGGTCGGAGATATAAGATGGAGCCAGTCCATGGAAAGCCTTATAAACAAACAACAATGCTTTAAAATGGATACGATATTTAACTGGGAGCCAGTGGAGAGAGATCAACACTGGAGAAATATGTTCCCTCTTCCTTGTTCCAGTTCAATCGAGCGGCAGCATTTTGAACAAGTTGAAGACGTGATAATAGAGACTGTGAAACACCCAAGTACAACACATGACAATAATCTAATCTGGAGGAGATAAAAGCATGTATTACAGACGTCATGTGCAATATTCTTTAGCTGATAAAAACAACTCCTAACCACAGCATTGATCTGTTTATCGTACACACACGTTTATAAAACCATGCGTACGCCAGAACCTGTGCAAAAATCCCTTTATAAATCCCAGTCAGGGGAAGATTGTGTGTATGTGCATCTCCACTCAGACTCCTCCCCCAAATCACCATATATGGAGCGTACAACGCCTAGTTTTACTATGCATTACCTCATCTGCATATCATTTACATGCATAATCCCATCCACGTGACACCGGTACCAGACATTTAGGGAATATGAGATACAGACTATAAATGGCATTTGTGCCATACACTATTTTTATTGCTAAAAGAAAATCATCAAGTATCCTTATGTTTTAGAATTTAATATATCAAAATATCGATAAAAAAAAAAAAAACAGTTTAAATAGTTCTCAGATAAATATGTTAGAATAGAGTTGATCTCATTCTTTTCCATAACATGCCACAGGAAAAGTGATCAAGCGCATCCATATAAATATGTCCAAATTCATAACTTCTGCGTAATGACTTTATGTAATTTCAATGCTCATCTCCATTATTGAGAGTGGAATAATTAATGTAAATGTAAATTTACTCTATTAATTTTTACTGCATTAATAGATCTGATTTAAATGACTGAATATCTGATATAATGCTGAAGTTCATGTTTTTCCTCTTCTTCTCCAGTAGATGGCGCTGTATGACACACTCAACCTTCTGTCTCAGATGAGTTTTTAGTCAGAGCTCAGATATGTTTCCATAATATCTGTGATTCAGTATTTCAGCACTGTGACGGCTTGTAAAAGAGGAGGAAGCAATTGCAGGCAATCAGAAGAAGTTTATTGATATCAGAGTCCAGAATGTAGGCAATGGAGACGAAGGTCTACGGTGGCGTGAGAAGAGCTGGATGGTGAAGTCGATGGTGAAGGTGAAGACGGTCAATGGATGAAACCAGGAACAGACCGGAACACTGACACGAAGACGACAACACGAACACAATCCAGCACACGAACACGGAAGACGGTAATCCAACTAGGAAGTGGAGACATGAATGAGGATCTGACAACAGACAGAGAGATGAGTGAGTATATGTAGCTGAGTGGAGATGAGGATCAGCTGGAGCGAGACAATCAACACACAGGTGACAACAATCAACCAAACGAGCACATGGAGACTACGTGAGTACAGAAACAAACACAAAACATGACACGGAGGAAACAATGGATTTCCTACCGTGACAGTACCCCCTCCCCTAGGACGTCACCTGACGTTCCCAGCCTGCTTTACCTGTAGATTGTAATCATCAATAAGGCGGTGATCCAGTATGTCCCGAGCAGGAACCCACCTTCTCTCCTCCGGACCGTAACCTTCCCAATCCACCAAGTACTGAAATCCGCGTCCCCTCCGTCTAGAGTCCAGAATACGATTAACCAAATATGTGGTTTCCCCATTAACGATACGAGGCGGGGGGGGAACCGGGGCAGGCGGGTTAAGACGGGAAAAAAAAAATCACCGGTTTAATTTTGGACACATGGAACACGGGATGAACCCTCCTGTACGCCGGAGGAAGGCTAAGACGCACTGTTACCGGATTAATGATTTTGGTAACAGAAAACGGGCCAATAAATTTGGGAGCAAGCTTATTCGAAACGGAACGCATAGGAATATTCTGGGTAGAAAGCCACACTCTTTGACCGACGACGTAACGGGGAGGCTTCGACCGGTGGCGATCGGCCTTAGCCTTGGTGCGCGACCTAGCCTGGAGCAGAGCTCTGCGAGCTCTGGTCCAGGTGCGGTGACACCTCTGGACTAGTGCGTGTGCGGAGGGGACCGAAACCTCGGATTCCGTACTGACAAAATTAGGTGGTTGGTACCCTAAACTACACTTAAATGGAGACATGCCCGTAGATGACACTGGTAAAGAATTGTGTGCGTACTCCACAATTGAGAGTTGCTGACACCAGGACGAAGGATTATTGGAAGCCAAACAAACATCGCAAAACCCTTTCGACATCCTGATTGGCTCGCTCGGTTTGACCATTGCTCTGGGGATGGAACCCGGAAGAAAGACTAACAGTCGCTCCTAACAATTTACAAAATTCTCGCCAAAATTTGGACACAAATTGGGGACCCCTGTCAGAAACCACGTCTGTCGGAAGGCCATGTATACGGAAGACGTGGTCAATGACAGCTACCGCTGTTTCCTTGGCTGATGGTAATTTGGGCAAGGGAATAAAATGAGTCGCCTTCGAGAACCGGTCCACTACGGTTAAAATCACCGTATTGCCCTTAGAGGGCGGGAGGGCGGTAATGAAATCTAGCGAAATGTGGGACCAGGGTCTCGAAGGGACAGACAGCGGTAAGAGTAACCCATCTGGAGGTCGATTGGAAGTCTTACCAATAGCGCAAACTGAACAAGCCAAGACGAAGTCGTGGACGTCACGAGCCATACCAGGCCACCAAAATCGTTGCTTGACTAGAAACCTAGTTCTACTAACCCCTGGGTGACAAGCAACACTGGAACAATGACCCCACTGGAGAACGTCTGACCGTAACCCCTCCGGCACAAACAATCGGTTCGGTGGGCAACGAGCCGGGGGCGTTACCCCTTCTAAGGCAGTCAACACCTTCGATTCGACCTCCCATCTGAGCGCGGAGATAATGATGGTCCCCGGTAAAATGGGCTTGGGAGTAGCAGTACGATCGGAACGCTCAAAAAGACGGGATAAAGCATCGGGTTTGATGTTTTTGGAACCCGGCCGGTAAGAAAGTGTAAAAATCGAAACGACCGAAAAACAATGCCCACCGAGCCTGCCTGGAGTTAAGTCTTTTGGCGGTTCTAATGTATTCGAGATTCTTATGGTCCGTCCATACAATGAAAGGTACACCCGACCCTTCAAGCCAGTGACGCCATTCTTCCAGTGCAAGTTTGACTGCCAACAACTCTCGATTGCCAATGTCATAATTAACTTCCGCAGGAGATAAACGGTGAGAATAATACGCGCAAGGATGCACCTTTCCGTCTGAGGATGCGCGTTGGGACAACACTGCTCCTACCCCCACCTCTGACGCGTCGACCTCCACTATGAATTGACGTGAGTGATCAGGGGTGACGAGAATGGGAGCTGAAACAAAGCAGCTTTTCAGTTTGGCAAACGCAGCCTCGGCTGCGTTTGACCACCTGAACGTCAAACTAGGGGAGGTCAAGGCGGTCAGAGGAGCGGCTAGTTGGCTGAAATTGCGAATGAAACGCCGGTAAAAATTGGCGAACCCCAGAAATCTCTGCAGGGCCTTGCGAGACTCTGGGGATGGCCAATTTACCACAGCCTTAACCTTCTCAGGATCCATGCGAACACCCTCAGTCGAAATGATGTGTCCTAGAAAAGAAACAGACTGTGCATGAAAAACGCATTTCTCCGCCTTGACAAACAATCCATTCTCTAGCAACCGCAGAAGCACTTGTCGTACGTGTTGCACGTGTGCCTGGAGAGACGAAGAAAAAATCAATATGTCATCCAGGTAAACATATATGAACAGATCGACCATGTCTCGCAACACGTCATTAACGAGTGCTTGGAAGACTGCCGGCGAGTTCGTTAGCCCGAAAGGCATCACGCAGTACTCAAAATGGCCTCTAGGGGTGTTAAAGGCAGTCTTCCACTCATCCCCCTCCCTGATGCGGACCAAATGATAAGCATTACGTAAGTCCAATTTAGTGAAAACGGACGCTCCCTGCAACCTCTCAAAAGCTGAAGACATAAGCGGCAAAGGATAGGTATTCTTTACCGTTATGTTGTTCAGCCCTCGGTAGTCAATGCAAGGTCGCAAGGATCCGTCCTTCTTTTTCCCACAAAAAAGAACCCCGCCCCCGCTGGAGAAGAAGAAGGGCGGATGAACCCCGTTGCTAGAGAACTGGATATATATTTCTCCATGGCCGCCGTCTCTGGAATAGACAAAGAATATAACTTGCCCTTAGGCGGAGAAGTTCCTGGCAATAACTCTATCGCACAGTCATAGGGACGATGAGGAGGAAGAGAATCAGCACGAGACTTACTGAACACCTCCTTCAGGTCGTGGTACTCCGCGGGCACGTTAGCCAAATCCACTGCTTCCCCCTGAAACACAGACTCAGAAACATTAACAACAGCAGACAAAAGACAAGACAAATGACACTCCTCGCTCCAGCTAACCACAGATCCGAGGCGCCAATCGATCCTGGGGTTGTGTTTCTGGAGCCAGGTGTGACCGAGAACAATGGGGGATTGAGGTGAGTCCGTGATGTAAAATGAAATCTCCTCCGTATGGTTGCCAGATGTGATGAGAGAAACCGGTAAAGTGGTCTGTGTGATGACTGGCAGTCTGTGTCCGTTGAGTGCAAAAGGTGCAATGGGGTGTTTGAGGGAGGTGAGAGGAATGTTGAGTTTAGTAGCAAACTTAAAGTCCATGAAACTACCCTCTGCCCCAGAATCCAACAAAGCGTGATGATCGAGTGCGTGGGTGGACCACCGTAGACTCACCGGAAGGAGTGTCGATGTAGATGAGGTCTTCCTGGCAGAGATCCCACCCGATAGTAGCCTCCGTTTTACTATCGGGCTTGGTCTTTTTACCGGACAGCGCTGGATGTGATGTTCTTGGCTGCCGCAGTATAAACATAGTCCCAGGGATCTCCGCCTGATCCTCTCCTCCCGGGAGAGCCGAGCTCGCCCCACCTGCATGGGTTCAAGATCTCCAGGTGGGCTGACCGCAACCTCTGAGCGCTGACGCTGAGTCTCCGGTCTGGTCGCGAGAACTGCTCTCCCCCTCCGTCTGGCGGCTTGGTCGAGTCGGTTGTCTACTCTGATGGTGAGGTCGATCAGGCCATTGAGAGAAGTGGGGGAGCTCGACGGCGCGGATCTCCTGTTGGATGCGGTCAGCCAACCCATGCAGGAAGTGATCCCACTGCGCCTCTTCGTTCCACTTACACTCCGCCGCCAGGGTGCGGAACTCAATGGAATAGTCGGCTACGGACCTGTCTTCCTGACGTAGGTCCGTGAGAAGTCTAGCCGCCTCCCTCCCGGCGACGGAGCGGTCGAAGACCCGTCTCATCTCCTCCGAAAGGGCGTGGAACGAGGCACAGCAGCTGTCTTGGTTCTCCCACACTGCCGTCCCCCAGAGGGCAGCCCTCCCCGTCAGTAGTGACAAGACGAATGCCACCTTCATTTCCTCGGTGTTAAACGTGCGGGGCTGCAGGGCGAAGTGCAGAGAACAATGAGACAGAAATGATCGACAAAACTTTGGCTCACCCGCATATTTCTCAGGGATGGGGAGGCGTGGTTCGGACTGGGAAATCCCTCCGGAGACGATCGGCGGTGTGGGTGGCGTGGGAGGCGCAGCGGGTGGCGGGTGTTGTTGTCGTTGAGCCTGGAGAGCGAGCTCGGACACCTTCGTCACCATTGCTTGGAAAGCTCGACCCATCTCATCTATCGCCTTGTCTTGGCGATCCATACGACCAACGGCTCTCTGCAGAAACTCCTCCAGATGAGATGGGGAGCGATCGCCTGCTGCTTCCATGATGGTCAGATCTTCTAGAAACATACTTATAAATGGTAGTAGGAATTTGCTGGGTGTTAGAGGATGTTTATTGATATCAGAGTCCAGAATGTAGGCAATGGAAACGAAGGTCTACGGTGGCGTGAGAAGAGCTGGATGGTGAAGTCGATGGTGAAGGTGAAGACGGTCAATGGATGAAACCAGGAACAGACCGGAACACTGACACGAAGACGACAACACGAACACAATCCAGCACACGAACACGGAAGACGGTAATCCAACTAGGAAGTGGAGACATGAATGAGGATCTGACAACAGACAGAGAGATGAGTGAGTATATGTAGCTGAGTGGAGATGAGGATCAGCTGGAGCGAGACAATCAACACACAGGTGACAACAATCAACCAAACGAGCACATGGAGACTACGTGAGTACAGAAACAAACACAAAACATGACACGGAGGAAACAATGGATTTCCTACCGTGACAAGCACATGATGTGCAGTATGATTATGAAATATGTGTCTGTCTCAGATGCCACAGTTTTAATTCTGTCTTCAGATGTTTGAGAGTTTAGTCTCGAAAACTGAAAAACTGGGTGAAAACTGCGTTTTTAATTGGATTTTTAATTCGTATTTGACTGGTTTTCAACTAGTTTCTTGTAAATAACATCTTAAGAAAGAAGTTTCAAAGCAGTTTTGTCATATTTAAAGAAACCTGCATAGTCAATATTAAATCTTATGCAGGTTTATTCTGTCCTGGAGCAGAACAGATTTATCAGTGACAATTATTTATAAAATAATTCTAGTAATAGTTTTATAACATCATGTACAGAAAAAACATGGCATTTAATGTCTGTGTATAGTACCATACAGTAACAGTAAAAATGATCATATTTATTCAGAATAACATCTACAGATGTAAATTATACAGATGAAATGTACTGAACCATTACTGACCTCCACTGGTTGATGCATACATTTAGGATAGGATGAAAACATGATTAATAAATGCTTATAAAATAAACTACAAAAATATACAGAGAAATATAGAATCTGGGAAATATATCAAAATATAGAGGAATATACAAATATACATGTTCTTAAAAAAACGAATTAAAATGAGTAAAAGTAATGAACGTCTGTAAGCTTCAGCTATCTGAACAGCATGCAAATTTAGCCACCTTGTGTTTATATATATATATATATATATATATATATATATATATATATATATATATATATAAATATATACAGCAGCTTTGATAAATTTGATATTTTTCCGTGGTATTAAACTTCGCATTCCACTGTTATTAGTAATATAACTTCTAATGCCAACTACCAAACATGACACTTACAAATTAATACAATTTATGAACGCACATAGAAAAGAAAGAAAGTAGGGATTTTTTTTTTTCATTGTTTTATTTATTTAGTTATTTTTTTATACTGAACAAACACTTACACAATGGATTTGTTTTCTCCATACTGTTCATCTAACAAGTCTCTGTCTGCTTTTCTCTCCAGCAGTTTGTGTCCATTATTCTCTCTGTTCTGCTGGTTTTTGCTCGTCTGTGGTTTCTGACGCTCCAACAGTTTTCTCCTTTCTACACTTCATTTGTATCAGTGTAAAGTCATCTTTGTTTTGGTAAATCATTTTGTGTTGTTATATCAACAACATCAAACATCAGTGCGATTAGAAGAATCTCTTTAATATGAACCGTTTGTATCTTGACTGGTGTTTATCTGTTATTTCACTGCAGCTCCATCTGACAAGATTCACAAGGTTCTGTTTTTTCATGTTTCTACCAAATGTTTAATTTGAACAATAAAACAAGGAATATAAAGACAGATGATCATTACATTATATAATACTATTACAAACTTTCATTAATTTACAGGTGTCAGCTATTAAAACATTTCTGATAAAATGACAAATAATCAAGTTGCCTGTATGAAAATAAAGCGGCTCAGTAAAGCAGGCAATAATTAAAATAACTGCTGTACCTGTGAGAAGAAGAGAAATGTTCATGTAATCACACTGAATATACATCAAGAAAAAGTCTTGAAGAAATAAAGATCCAAAGTGAATCCTTCTGTCCTAGTCATCAGCGGCTGAAGAGAACTGTGCTGCAAACTGACACAGATGTGCTCTTTATACTGAAGAAGAGAGGAGAGGAAAGAAGGAGGGAAGGGCAGAAAAAAAAGCAGCTCAACCAGAAAAAGTGTATAGTTCTCTTAGTCATACAGTCAACATACAGTAACACACCCAGGTGCGGGGTAGATGTGGAGCATAAGTTAGCGTGGTGATAAACACTGCAAACTAAACAAACTAAACAAACTAAACAGAAACGGACCTGGCTAGCCTTCTTTCTAAACCGGTTTTGTTCACTGAGATTTTACTGTATGACTTGGGGCGGTGCTGGGGGGGGGGGCTAAGGAGTCTTAAAGGGGTTGGTTTTCCAGAAATGAATATTCTTTCATCGTTTACTCATCACGTTGTTCTACACCTGGATCAGTTTCTTTCCTTTGCTTTTTTTCTAAAATGCCTTCTTTTGCATAATTGCTTACGTTATCTTACATTTTTCAACAGTGTTTAAATAAGCAAAATGTGTCATGTGACTCCTTGTAATGCATTTATGACTGATTCATGATTTTATTCATATTTTCCAATTTGGAGATAATAATGAACCATTATCAGGTTAATCCAGAAAAAGTCTCCAAATAAAAACAGCCTGATTTAGGAAATGTGTTCAGTATTTTCATGTTCCTGTAAAATATTTTCATTTACATTTTCAGTCCTTCCTCATCTGTGCAGGGCGACACATCACTATATTACAACTAGAAAAACAGCAATATTACTCTGAGATTATGAAATTGTGTTTGAATTCCTTCACATACAACATGCAAATATGATGTCTCATACTATTTTATTCAAACGTAATATGTTTTATAAATATATACAAGATATAAGTTTTCCCAGGCCAGACAACACATTTGGCTACTACTGTATACAAACTTGTTTTGCTAAAAGAAATCGTCAAATATACAGATTAAATATACTGAACCGTTATTATCTCCAGTGCTTGTTGCATAAATGTAGGTGAAAAGACAAATAATACATGCATATAAAATAAATGGAATAGAGGGGTACAAAAATATACAGAGAAGAATCTGAGAAATATACAAGAATATAAAAATATACCTAATACATGAAATGTATGAGGCAGTGCAAAATTAAAGATATTTTGTAAAACAAAGTCTCTGTGTGATGCAGATGCAGATCAAATGTTGATGAGCTGAAAATGTTGTCAGTGAAGTGCAGCAGCAGTGCAGTACTGAGACACAGATCTGAGAAAGAAACGGTTCATTACTCTGTTAGTTTGTGATCAGATGAGTCTGAAGAAAGAGTCCCGGTTGTCCTCTTTGAATACATCAAACGCACTTTACATCAGAGAGCTGAAGAGACTGTAGTCTGAGTGATGTCTGTGATGATGAAGATGATGATGATGATGATCAGATCTTCAGCTGCTGGTGTCTCACTGATGTTGTGTGTTGAGAACATGCTGAAGGGTTTTGATCTGATCAGACTGAAACTTCACAGACCCGTCTGGATCACATTAGACTTAGAAATCACAAACATAGAGATATTCTCATTGTTTTTGGATTATCAAAATAATTAATCAATTAAACAATCACACATCTTAAATATTCAGTTCATCTGTGACTGCAGAAAGCCAGTCATGAATCTCTCTGATTGTATCACTTTATGACAGGAGTGTGAAGACGATATCTAGCATAAGTTCCATAATAAAGAAATACTTACAGTTTGGATTTACTATAATTTACTATACACATTTTAAACTCTGTGTTTTGTTTTTTTTTGTTTTTTTGCTCTAGATGCCACCATTCACATATCCAGCCATAAACACATATTTATACCAGTTTGATCAGGCTCCGAAAATTCTTCAAAAAGAACACAAAGAATGGCCTTCAGCTGCCACAGTTGCAACTCTTGTGTCATCAGAACAATGTGTTCAACGCACCACCGTTTCTGTTTAACAAACGTTTTGCAATGTTTTGTTGGGGCTGAAGGAAGCTGTTGTGTATTTTGTAATGTGACATGTACAACTCATGTGATTGGCTCAAATCAGTCGAGCAGCAGAATGACTTCATACATCAAGACAACATCCAAAAACTGTAAAATAGAACACTGTCTTGAATATAAAGTTAATATTACTGATTGTTTGCTAGTGTACAGACATAGATGTACAGTATGCAAAAAAGTTTTATAAGATAATTAACAAATATGACTACATAAATATTTGCATGAATGTCTTGTATTATATTATATAGGGTTTTGACGTGACAATCTCACCTCTGTTTTAATGTCAGAATGAGACCTCACATGTCCGTCTGGATCATCTGACACTAGAAATCACAAACATATATCAGATTATCCTCATTGTTTTTGATTTGTTTTTATGTTCTCAATCTATAATACATCACTTACACACGCCTGTAAAAATTCATCTGTGACGGCAGAAAGGCAGTTCTGTCTGAATGTGGTGCTTTATGACAGAATTGTTAAGACAATAATAGTATCTGTAGCAGGACCACACTAAACACAAACTTGCGGTTCGGCTTTAGTTTCTACATACTCCCACGTCTCTGTCTGCTTTTCTCTCCAGTAGTTTGTGTTTCATTTCTGGCCTCCGTTTTTCTCTGTTCAATTTAGAGATCAGTTTAAAAATGGTTAATGATCAGTGTGCAATACAGGTTGACTATAACAGAAGCAAATGTTCTGATTTAAATGATAAAAATCTCTTTACAAAACAAATAAATATACAGTGTTTTAATCACCTTGTGATGAGAAGAAAAGAGGAACCCTCCACCACAGCTCTGAGATCTCTGCTGATAATATGATCTCTTTCAGTTCAGAAAGACACTTTTAGTTTGAACTGAACTCCTTGAACTGTAATCTCACTTCATAATATTGTATATCTGTAAGATTACTCATGCTGTTCTGCATTTGTAAAAGCATCTGCTAAATTAATAAATGTTAATCTTTTAGTTTTTATATTGTCTGTAATGTATTTCATTATATTTTATTCGTATCTGTGCTGACTGTTTACTCAGTTGTTCATCTTTAGTGTGTTTGTAGTGTTGTGTATTACAGCGCATGAAGGCATAATTGATCTACAGTAAATATTAATTTATTTTGCTTTGAGGTATAAACAGAAGCCAGATACCTCAAAAGTTGACTCACATTTGCTTAGTCATTAAAACTGTAATTTTTACATCTTTCACAATGACATGACCAGTGTTTACATCAGGAAATATTGACAGAGTATAATATCAGAAACATGGCTGAATATTTTAACATCTTGCTTGTGAACAATGACACGGGATCTTCTGATAACACTGATATGATGATATAAATACTTTTGAAAAATGAACAAGGATTGATGAAATCACAGGTGATGTATTGTGTGCTGCTGGTGGTTACGTGTTGTTTATAGAAAAGCACTTAGTATTTTGCAAATCTTAAGGATGATTAAGAAATGTAACAAACACTTGACAAAAACTGTAACCTGAAACTAAAGGCCTTTGAGTTTGAAAATCTAGTTCTGTCCTCTAGTGGACAAAGAGGGAAACAACCAATCCTCTGTGTATTAAAATAATACATTTATATATTTCATATATTTATAATGCTCGTTTTGTTTCATGCAACTGATATTCTATAGACTTGAGTTAACTCCTACAGATCTAATTCAGACTTTTAATTCAGTGTCAGAAATACAGAACACTGACAAATGAGAAACACTACAGTGATTTAACACGGTATATTCCAGCTGCAGTATGAGATGAAGTTTATAAATACAAAGAATCTCATGAATCTCATTTACTGATTTCATTTAACCTCTTCTAAAATCTGATCTGATGTTCTGAGCTGTAATACTGAGGATCTCCTGTAGAGAGCGACACTTCACTGTCTGTCACTCGATCACGTGATCATGAGCTCGCACCACTGATCTATAAATAATGATAGATCAGTGATTTATAAATAATGATAGATCAGTGACTGAAGAATCGGAAACATCCTCTGCTTTACTGTGATGGTGAGTATGTTGGAGGTTTGTGAAAACTGAAGTGTAAGTCACTCTGAAGATGAACAGCTCATGTGTTATTTTGAAATGGTCAAAAATGTATATGATTGATTCTCTAATTTTCCTTGTAAATAATCAGTAAGTAGAATTTTTTCAGTGTGAGTTTGTTCATGTTTTCATCAGTTAAGGGTGAAGCTACAGGTCAACTATTTCAGACAATTTACTAAAGTGAATTAAAATCAGTTATGAATAGTTCTGTTATTACTTTCACAGTGAAATCAACCAATAAACACCAGAGAACACGTGCAACAATATACTCAAAAATAATATTTTGTATGTTCAAAAATGATCTTTTGAGAAGATACACATGTCTATGAATTGTTTCTTATTTTGATATTCTGTTGTGATGCAAACCACTAATTATTAGGCGTATGAATGATGCAAAGCAGGTGCAGGGGCACTTTTTACCCCAAATACCATACTTTTACATATTCTTTCGTTATTTAAAAAAAACTGTTGCTTTAATTGCCTTAAACAGAACTGAAAATCATTCAGACCTTTGTTTCAAAATATATTCAATAATTTGAAGTGATTCTTATTTGCTACTTAAATGTTCAACCTTTTCAGAAAACATTAAATATTAGATCAAATTCTGTTATTCAAGAAACTGAAAAGTAAAAAAAAAAAAAAAAAAAAAATTTATGAAAAATCTTCGGAAACTATTTGCATGCACTGGGGGTGGCACAGTGGTTAACCAGAAAAATTCTAAATGGCACATCATGCGGAAAGGTTGCTGACCCCTGTTCTATGGCATCGCTGAAGAACCTTTATTTTTAAGAGTGCACACGTGGGACAAATATCGCAAAGATTGTGGTCAGTTATTCGTGGATTCTATTCATAACAAACATGAGAGAAAAGCACCATGAACGCGTTTACTGCTACACAAATGAATCACGGGCTGCCAGGGGCCTGATGTAACAACTTGCACTTAAGAACATCTCAATATTAGCCTCTGGTGCAGTGTTTCCCAACTGGGCTGCCGTGTAAACATGCTTTAAGATTTCTAAATTTCTAAAATGTTCAAAATAGCATATATTGTATGATATCCATTTCTGATGTCTCCAATAAAAGAGATACAAAGAAATTCTGGCTGCAACATGCTCGGTTTCACTTTCACGTGGCGCTCCACTCCTCTCATTTACCGTTCATGCTCGGCAGGAAACAGCTCTGTAGTATAGTTTCTGTTTGCTGTAACATGAGTGTGGTATATGGAAAATTCCGAAAACTCTAACCGCTATGTTATGATCACGTGTTCTGATAATAATAGCTAGGACTAACCATTATTTGGATAGAATTAGTAGAAAAAAAGAAAACGTAATCTCATAATAGCCCTACTGTTAGACCTACCTGAAAAACTGAAGCAATTTATTTCATTTGTATCGTTATTATTTATAGTGCTATCATTAGTAATTTGTTTATTTGTTCTTATTTTATTACTGACTGCTTACTTGTCATTTTTAATTCAATTCAAAGTTTGAAATCAAGCTATCTCTTGCTACTGCAACAAAATAACCCCACTGTAAAATCAGAAATATACTGAGTGAGCAAAACTTTGTGAGATAGTTATATTAGTAATTATACAATGTTAATATATAATTAAAAGCCTACATAATAATATTCTAATAATCTAATATATATTATTAAATATAATTTATATATCATATAAATTGGTCTCTCCATTAGAAATCAGCCTACTGATTGCCACCATTGATGGACAACATTTTTTATAATATTAAAAATATATTACAGTATATTCTGCAGTTCTTGCCTGGTATCATATCGAAGTATCATATCGAAGTTAGAAATGCAAGTATTGTGACAAAATTAATTTAGTAGGGTGCCACAAATTTGTTAAAGGGTGCAGCGGCTAAAAAAGGCTGGGAAACACTGCTCTGGTGGGACGTTGGATCGCTCCGCTTCGTGCCACCCAAGATAACGACACCCGGACCGACACATTGCGCAACGGCTTGCATCATGGACCCTAGGTCTGCATTCCATCTACTGTTCACGGAGGATATGGTAAAATTAATTGTGGACCAAACAAATCTCCAGGGGAGACGGTCCGAGACCGATTGGATTAATGTGGATGCAACAGACGTCGAGGCTTACCTCTGGGTTCTAATTCTGGCTGGAGTGTATTCTACGGGTCCAGAAATGAGTCCACCCCGGAGCCTGTGGGATGACCACACAGGCCGGCCCATCTCAGGGCCACCATAGACGAAGCATGCCCTACTAGGGGTCGCCGCAAATGAGCTGAAGAGTTGACCGACCCCCCATTTTGAAGATTTTGTTTTGAAGTTTTGCTATGTTTTATATGTTTATAGAATTAAATTGTTTATAGAAATTCATGTTCATTGGTGATTTTTGTAGTTTTCCTTTCTTTCTAGAGCAAATTTTGATGTGTAGTGAGACAGGGCACAGGTTATTACGGAGCCCCTAAAGGGTCATTGTGGTTGAAAAAAATCAGAGTGAGTGAAAAAAATTTGGGGTGGGAGGAAAAAAATATTATTTTTATTTTTTTGCGTTCTCTCGCAAAACTTTTGCGTTCCCTCGAGAAACTTTGCGTTCTCTCGCAAAACCAGCTGAGTTCAGACAAACACTTCCTGTTTACTTTACAGCTTGTAGTGGTTTATACAGCTCCATAAGTTCACAATGGAGCGGTTCATAGAGTTTTGTTTTGAACTTGGAGAAATAGTCAGTGCATGCTTATTACGGCACGGTTTTGGGACATACTAAAACGCTTAAAACCTACATCCAGATGGCAGTTCATGTGGAGAAGCTGTTTGTTTGCAGTGAATGAATCCATTACAAATCAATAGAGTATGCTACTTGGACTTTACATGTTATTTCCCCCCAGTTTCCTAGTTTACAAAAGCACTTCTAACAGAAAACACTTGAATTTTCTCATGTTACTAATGAGGCCACTATTCCACTCATACATGAAGACATTGGTAAATGTCCTCAGAATTAATAGGGTTTATTTATTTATTTATTTTATCCAATACAGTGGATTGTGTATGATGAACAACAGAATGTGTATTTTATCACTGAAATGGTTAAACAAATAAAGTGCAAAATATAAATAAATATGTAAACTATAATCAAGGTGCACAGGGATGGGCAGTATTTCAGATATGTGTATTTAAAATATGTATTTGAAATACAAAATAATATTTAGTATTTAAATACATTTAAGATTATTTAATCGGCTGTAGTTTTTTATCAACCAGCTCGTCAAATGTGTTTAAAGCAGTACTGCATGTTAGGCCTGAGTGATAAGAGAATATATCTGTACAGCTTTTAGTGAGCAGGAATTACTGGAACGTTGTAGATGAAAAAGTAGCATGAATGAAAGAGCAATAGAAAGAGATGTGGTTGATGTAGAGTGGAACACCAACAAGTAAACCTACACTTTTGATTTAAAGACCCTTTGACACGGGACGCAGTGGAATCATTACTGAAGCATTTCTGAAATAGTGTATTTTAGTGCACTTTTCTTTCTTTTTTTTAACCTGGGATGTCATAATATCTGTGATTGAGTATTTCAGCATGTATGATGTACAGTATGACACGGGACGCAATATACCCAAAATATACAGTAATACAAATATATACATTATAAATGAAAGGCAGTGCAATATGAAAGAAACAATTTTGTAAGGAGATGGCAGGAATTTGTAAACACAAAGTGCTTCTGTGTAATCCAGAGGTTATTAATGATAAAGAGCAGCAGCAGCAGCAGCAGCGAGGTAATACAGTTATTAGTCATCAAGGAAAGAAACGTTCACTAGTCTGTTTCAGATTGAGTCTGTGATGATGATGTTGTTCTGGTCTTGATCTGCTGTGGTGTGTTGTGTGTTCTTAAGAACATCTGTATCAAACTTTACAGGCCCCTGTGGATCATCTGAGACTAGAAATCATGAAAGGATATAGATTATTATCATTGTTTTTAATTTATAGTTTTTTAGTATTATCAAAGTAATACATCAGTGAAAGAATCACACATCTGTAAATATTTCATTCATCTGTGACTGCAGGAAGCTTGAATCTGTTTGATTATCACTTTATGACAAGACTGAAGAATATCTAGCAAGATAAGTTTCATAATGAACAACACTTACACGTTGGCCTTCTTCTCTTCATACTGTCACATCTAACAAGCCTCTGTCTGCTTTTCTCTCCACTGGTTTTTGTTTCATTTCTGGCCTCTGGTTTCTGTCTTTCCTCTTGTTTTTTGCTCCTCGGTGGTTTTCTGATGCTCCAGCAGCTTTCTGTGTGTGGTTTTTTCATGTCCTCGTTTCCATTTATCTGTTTAATCATGCAGACAACATAAATGGTGTAGTTACAGCTGGTGCCATTAATTAATCAAACACCAGTGCGTCAAATTCAGATGAAGTCATACAGTTTAAAAACTCTTGATGTTTGTGCTATTTTAAAAACAGAGTGATGTTTCATTCCATGATGCTCTTCAGTGTTCTCATATATTTCAGAGAGATGTGCACTCAGTGAAGTCCAAGGGTTACAGAGGAAACATTGTATCAAGCTTCTTCAGTCTGCTGCCATCAGGGAGGAGACTGTGGAGTCTCCAGGCCAGGACCAGCAGACTGAAGGACAGCTTCATCCATCAGGCTGTCAGGAAGCTGAACTCGCTCTCGAACTTGCCCCCCCCGTCCCTCTTCTGCCCCAGGCACCACTGAACTATGAACATCCCCCCCCCAGGTCCCACATCCCCAGGTCCTTCCACTAACATACGATGTTATGCACCAGTCACTTTGTGCAGCATTGGTCTGCTCACTACCTCATTCACCATGGAAGTGACGTCATTCTACCTCCTCATCAGTCAGTTTAAATAAAAATAACTGCTCTTGAGCCCTTTGTCACTTTAATCAGAGTGAATAAGCTATTTTTTTTATGCACTAAAAATCTTTTTTTATCTGCACTGTTTGTTCACTGGTTTGCACATGTGCCTTGCGCTGCTTTTATTTAACCATATTTTTATTTTATTTTTTTCTATTATGTCTTTTTTTACATTCCCTTATTGTATAGTTTTATCTTATATTTTATATTTGATTTAGATTTTAGGCTCTACTGTTAGTGTTATCTGTATGCACCGGGGGTCTGAGAGTAACGCTATTTCGATTCTCTGTATGTATGTACTGTACATGTGGAAGAATTGACAATAAAGCAGACTTGACTTGACTTGACTTGAACTATAATCACAACTGCTCTGACACCACAGTTACTAACGGAGTGAGAGGGAGTGATTAAAGAAAGAGAAAGAAAACATACAAAATATAGTGGTGTATCAAACTTTATCTATATGCATGATAAAAATTAACACTCGCCAAGCACCAAATGCGAGTGTAAAAATCGACTTGGTGAGTATATGAAACTGTGCCAGTCACCTGATGGCCGGTAACATTTTTATAAATTCTAACAGTGCAATGTAGTGAGAACATAAACGTGAACGAAAGTGAATTGATATAAATTATTACATTTTCTGTAGCCTACCTGTAAATCAGTGTAAGACCTGCCTGAAATGCCCCGTTCCATTTGTATCTTTGTTGTATAGTTGGCTATTGTGTGCTATTGCTTGTCATTTGATTTGCTCTTATTTTACAACTTACTATTTACTAGTCTTTAAAATTGTATCCTATTCAATATATATTGGTTAAGCTAGTAGCAGGTATTGAAACTGCTATTATCTAAAATTTTGGTGTCATAACTGCCTGTTTTTTTTTTCTGTGGCTGGTAAAAACATATTTCTGGACGGTAAATTTCCTTAAGTCACCGGCCACTGGCAGTTAGTTTTAGGCCCTGTCTATATGTGTCTGTAGATTTCAACTGGATTTCAATCAAGATCTTTAGGGCCATTTTCTCAAAATGAGATTTTTCCACTTTAGCATCACTTACACAATCGAAACTTTACAGTTTTATTCCTGTCTATTTTCTGAATGCTTTTACGGAGCGTTTTTTGTTCATATACAATTTGCCTGATTTTATACAACATTTTATTCCAAAAAAAAAAAAGTAGTAGTATTTTTTTTTTCTGATTTATATAGCAATAAAATCAAAATCAAACAAGAATTTTGAACTCTCCTTTATCCAATTATCATATTTATGTGCTGGAAATGTGTGCAAATTAGTACATATGTAATAAGACCATGCCACATTTGCATATTTCAACATAATATTTAAAAAAAAACTTCTAATACAAAAAATGTTTGCCATTCTTAATATAATTAATTAACTGGGGAAGTATGGTGATGTCTATCAGTTCATTTAAAAAAAAAGTTTTTTACTCAGCTGTCTCAAATTAAAGATACGTGTTTACTTGACGACTACAATTGCAAAAAAAAATAAAAAATAGTCCTTGTATTTATGAACTAACTGTGAAAAAATATTCATAGATGGAATTGATCATAATTCCTAGTAGACATAAAAATATTACATGGAATATCACAAAATTATTTTATTACTAGTCTTTGTGTTGTAATGTAACAAGTGTTTACAGATTTACATTCAAGTTTCACTGAAAACAAACAGCGATGTTCAGATTGAAATAAAACAATTAAATACAACAAACAATGAAATATAAAATGGTTTTAATTACCTTGTGATGAGCTCAAATGAAAGTTTTTAGGTGACACCTACAGTGCTCAAAGGGTGAAATGCAAAAATAGTGGCATAAGTTTTCTGAGAAGAATTTGAAATATGTTGTGATTGGTTGTGTTTGCATTTTTTTTTTCTAACATTTAGCAAAAACATTTTTGTTGGTTCTTCTTAAGTGCTGCTGCCAGGATGTATAATAATAATAATAATAATAATACACATACATATCCGAACAAGTTTCATTTCTAGTCAGGGTTGTGCACAGACCTAATTTACTAAATAATTATGTCCAACACAATTCCAGTCAGAACAGGAGATTATAAGAAACTACAGCCATACAGTTATTATAACACGGTTCCAACATGCCGTATGATTGGATGTATCTGCTGGATGTCACAAACCTGATACTGTGGAGGACCAGGATGTTGCTCTCTTGAAGGTCTCTTATTCACTACACTTTCCCCTAAATAAACCAGCAATGAACAAAATTATTAAATAATGTGAAAAGTACAGCTGCAGTGAAAAGTTTGAATTATACCTCCTAATCCTATATATACAAAATTTATATATATATATATATATATATATTATATATATATATATATATATATATATATATATATATAATATATATATATATAATTGCATTCTGCATGATAAAATCTAAACATTTCACAGTGATCTGATTCTGTAAGGGTTTTTTTGTGTGTGTGTGTGTGTTTTGTTACTACAACATACTTCTAAAAACTAAAACCATGTTTTACTATGTTTATACATGTGTAGACGAGCGGAGAGTATATACACATGATTCAAAAATTGGCCAGCTAGAGAATACGTGCATATTAACAGCGTTATGTTTATAACATATGAATAAATGTTAATAAATTAAGTGTATCAGCAACCATAAATCAAAGAAGAGGATTTCTTAGAAATATACATCACCTCGGTGACGAGGATCAATCACTTTGTGTCAAACTCAGATGCAGTTACAGTTTTTTTGATCAGTGAATGAGTGCAAATGTACATTTGGTCCGTCATTAAACCGGCGGCATCACGTCACGTTTTCATCAACATTACACAGTTAGTTGTAGCTCTATATGAGCGCTCAGTTTTTACTGTTGTAACATACATTCGGCCAAAACCTCATGTTATAAAAGATGAAATGCTGCTGCACACAGGATATTTAAGTGTAGGCTATCGGCTATGAATAGATGGAAAAGCTTTCCCTCTCTCTCTCCGGTTCCACATGACTCTGACATCAAATACATCAATTATGAGCCTTTATAGACAGTGTTTCTTGCGTAAAGAAAACGCTGTACTTATTAAAACAAGAAGATCTTTATTTACCCTTGCAGACTCCGTGCAGCTGCTGAGGAGCTTCAGTTATTCAGTGCAGAGACAGCAGGCTCCGCCCAGTGCGGCCAACTTCAAAGGAAAGTAAAAGTAGCGGAGGATAGTTTGGAAAGTGATGACGCTATACGCTAATTAGCATATTCATAACGCCACGCGTCAGGTTGACTTTTACATTTGTTTTGTTTCGCTGTACTCACATACTGTATTTTAATTTAGCCGAATTCTAAATAAAACTGTTTTCATTTATATATAATTGTTACTGTTGAGAGGACTCGCTAAGGTTTGTCTACTAAGAAGAAGTTGCTAGATTTGTTTATTTACAATGTTTATAAAATACATTAAAGAACTATTGAAAGATTTCCGAGGCTGAATCTCTGACAAACGTTGAACCAACTTTATATCGGTCATGTTGCTCTGCATACAATTGAACGATATACAGCACAGTAATGATTTTATAGATAAAATAATATGTATACAAAAAAAAAAAAAAAAAAAAGAAAACGCCCCTGGCTACGTGTTCTGTACTAGACTAACTTGAGGCTTGTCATAGCACTTGTATACTGTTGTTGTTCTCTTGTTGGTCTGCTTCTATTGTTCTCATTTGTAAGTCGCTTTGGATAAAAGCGTCTGCTAAATGATGCAAATGTCAATTCCCGATAAGTGACTGGGTGGGTTACAGAAGATCTGAGTAACACAAAAACTACCCAAAAACTGAAAAAATAACCCCCAAATAAATGTCAGCATTTTGGTTAAAAAAATAATAAATAAATAACGCATGATTTTTTGGAGTGTGATGAGACAAAAAGAGCTCTATGACCAATGCATGGAGAAAAAAAAAAAAAAAAAAAAAACCCTTGAACGGCTTTTTTTTTTTTTTTTTTTTTTTTTTGCCATAATGGTTGAAGTCTGTTCTAGGAACATACATTTGTTACACTTTTACTTAGTGTCAAATTTTATAGGTTTTTTTTTTTATTTTAATTTTTTTTTGCCATATGTCTGGTTCTAGAGACATTTTGTTACACTTTACTTAGTGATTTTTATTTTATTTTGTTTTTTTTTTGCCATAATGTCTGTTCTAGAGACATTTTGTTACACTTTTACTTAGTGAATTTTTTTTTTTTATATAGTGGAATATTTTTTTTGCCATATGTCTGTTCTAAGAGACATTTTGTATACACCTTTAACTTAGTGAATTTTTACTTTTTAAAAAAATAGCTTTTTTTGCCATAACTGTCTGTTCTAGAGACATTTTTTGTTACACTTTTACCTTAGTGAACTTCAAGGAAAGTTATTTTTTTTCCAGGATAGTATGGAAAGTGATACGCTATTTTTTGCCATATGCTGAATGTTCTAGAGACATATTGTTTCGCTACACTTGTTAACTTAGCCGAATTGAATTAAATTTTTTTTTTTTTATATTTTTTGTTTGGAGAAGGCCATATGTCTGTTCTAAGAGGACAGTTTTTTGTTACACCTTTTACTTATTTTTTGACTTTTACAATTTACTAAAGTTTTTGTTTCTGCCATATGTCAGGTTCTAGCAACATTTTGATTAGCACTTTTACTTATTTTATATTTTTAATTTTTTATGTTTTTTTTTTTTTTTGCCATATGTCTGTTCTAGAGACATTTTGTTACCACTTTTACGTTGTAGTGTTGTTTTTTATCTTGTTTTGCCATATGTCCTGTTCTATCTGTAATCGCCTTTGATCTGGGAACTATTACTAGCTGGATTTTTTTTTGCCATATGTCTGTTCTAGAGACATTTTGTTTACAACTTTTACTTAGTGCAATGTTTTTTTGTTTTTTTTTTACGCCATTATGTTTGCCATATGTCTGTTCTAGGGACATTTTGTTACACTTTTACTTAGTGAATTTTTATTTTTTTTATTTTATTTTTTTGCCATATGTCTGTTCTAGAGACATTTTGTTACACTTTTACTTAGTGAATTTTTTTTTTTTTTATTTAATTTTTTTGCCATATGTCTGTTCTAGAGACATTTTGTTACACTTTTACTTAGTGAATTTTTATTTTTTTATATATATATTTTTTGCCATATGTCTGTTTAGAGACATTTTGTTACACTTTTCTAGTGTGAATTATTTTTTATTTTTTATTTTTTTTGCCATATGTCTGTTTCTAGAGACATTTGTTACAACTTTACTTTGTGATTTTTATTTTTATTTTATTTTATTTAACTTTTTTGCCATATGTCTGTTCTAGAGACATTTTGTTACACTTTTACTTAGTGAATTTTTATTTTTATTTTTTTTTGCCATATGTCTGTTCTAGAGACATTTTGTTACACTTTTACTTAGTGAATTTTTATTTTTAATTTTGTTTTGCCATATGTCTGTTCTAGAGACATCTTGTTACACTTTTACTTAGTGAATTTTTATTTTTTATTTTTTTATTTTTGCCATATATCTGTTCTAGAGACATTTTGTTACACTTTTACTCAGTGAATTTTTTCTTTTTAATTTTTTTTTTGCCATATTATCTGTTCTAGAACACATATTACAGCCTTTTACTTTGCTAAAAGCTCTATCTGAGTTTTTTTATTTTGCCAAATATCTGTGAAATTCACCATTGTAATGCCTTTATGACGTAGTAAAGCATTTCTATTTTTTTTTGCCATTCGTTCGGTTCCAGTGAAATTTTTTTTTTTTTTACATGATTTTTAATTTCACCCAGTTACAGCAAACACCCAAGATTTTCTAGAGAATTGTTACGCTCTGCCTCAGTGCCACTGTCAGTTATTTGATTTGATAGGAAGAATAGAGCCATATTTTGTAATCTAGAAACACCCCGAACACACTTTAGGACCTTTGTGCGAGATGATTTTATGTGTTTTTATGAATATAAAATGAGATTTGGTGTTTTTTGTCTTTTCTATTATGACATTTGATAACATTTGATAATAAATGCATTTAGAGCTGCTTTTCTGAATCTAAAACCCGAACCCATGACCTTTGTTTTCTTTCTGAAAACAGGTGATTATAAAGTTGTTAGAAAAATACTTACAGTATTTATAAAAGTACTGGAAAATAAGAAACATTCGATTGACTACCAATCCTTGGATTTAAATGGCTTTAAAAAGTATAACATGTAAAAAATTAAGGTTTTTATTCTGGTTTTGGAAAATATAACCAGTAAACCATAAACCAAAGTCAGATTATTCATCTCATCAAGAGGTACATTCACAACATATTTACAATAACACTGCTGCTAGTGATGAAAAGAACAAAGATATGAATTTATTACTAAACAAGAGATCTGCTGTGAAGATCTGAGAGATTCTACAAAGATGAAATTTTTTATTTTCTTTGTTAATTATTTGTTGTTCTTTCATTTTTTTTTATTTTTTTTTTTTGTTTTTTTTTTATTTTTTTTTTTTATTTATTTTTTAGTATTTATTTTGTTTCTTTATTGTTGTTTGTTTTGAATGTGATTCTATTTTAATGATTGTTTTATTACATTTTGATTTTTCTTTTGATTTTAATGTGGTATTTATTCTGGTTTTAATGCTTATTTTTTTTATTTTTGTTTTTCTCTCTTATTTTTTTTTTTGTTTATGAGTAAAGCTGACTCTCTAACACTGCTCCTGTAATATGATTCAGACTCAATGAAAACCGTACAGACTCATCAGATGTGTGTGTTTATTTTTTCTTTATGATTGATTTGTGATTTATGTTCAGCTTTAGATAAGATCTCTTTCTCACACTGGAACCTGAAAACTAAAGACCTTTGAGTCTGAATATAGTAGTTCTGACATCTAGTGGACAAAGATGATAACTGCAGTTAATATTCAAATGAAAACTCTGCTGACACACATTTAATTATTCATTCCTTCATTTCTGTTTAATACATGTGACATTCTTTCAGTTTAATTCAGTGAATGTCATTCAGTTATCAACTCAAAATAATAATAATAATAATGGTGATTTTTCATTTAGTATGAAATGTCAGTATTTACAGCAAACACACTCTCCTCATCTTGTGCTGTAATGGAGTGTTGTGTGTTTAAGCAGGAGATCTAGAGTGTAAAGAGCAGCATGTTTCTGTTAAAGTCATTGATGAGCTGCTGATGTGAATCAGGTGTGTTTCATCACACACACATTTACATGTTCTTTAGCTCTGGGCCAGAAGTATAATGTACAGTAAGCTACTGTATTGTCTGTAGTCTTTATTCTGTGAATTTCATCTACAACCTGTCAACATCGCTCATTACTGATATTAACATAAATTATTCACATTAGAAGAACATTTTACAGATTTTACAGGGACTAAAAGACTTCTGCATATTTAAATCAACTCAAGTCATGTGTCTAGAGCTTTATAGAGTGGTTGCAAAGCAAGAAGATGATTGTGTAGATCCTCACATATTCTCCAGAATTCTCTCTTTCCGTACCCCACAAACATATCAGCGCTTCTTTTTAAAAAGCCCTTCTGAACAGATAGTGTGTTATTATTTTAATAACTGGCTGCTGATGTGTGTTAGCTCTCTTTATCTCTTTACTATAGTGCAGATCAAAATCAGCCGATCAAGAAGACAAACTGGCTGCTGATGTGTGTTAGCTCTCTTTATCTCTTTACTATAGTGCAGATCAAAATCAGCCGATCAAGACAGTCAACGTTTCCCCTCAGTAGCAGATGATGAGAGTCACTTTATGCTTTACGTGTGCCATGATTCTCATCCATTCTCAAACCATTTGTTTTCTATGTATTAAAATAACAATACATTTATTTAACAATAAGACCAGAACTGCTCTGAGCCTCTGTGTTTTTGAGCAGACGCACACGTGATGAATCTCAGAAGAGGTTTATCTCCAGGATCTCCCTCGCTCAATAAATCAGAAAAGTGAGAGAGATTTGACACACTGTCTGCTCACACAAAGAAGGAAAGAATGAGGAAAAGCTACAGAACGATCACACCCAGACACACACACACACACACACACACACACACACAATACAAACACTAACACACAATAAACCTGAAACATGAGCATCAGCGCAGGCCTGGTCCTGTACAAAGCCACTGAAACTCAGATAACAAAAAGAAACACAGAGCAAATAATCAGTACTTAAATTATAGATCAAAACAAAACAAAAGAAACCTTCAGAAGCTCATAAAAAGTGATGTCATCAGTGAGTGAAAATGCTGTTAATAACATTCAGTACACGGTTCCTCTCACAATACATGCAATAAAACACAACACTAGCCCACATTTAAGATACACAGAATCAGACACGACTGTTATGCACAGAAAAACAAATATGCATTATGAAATATTTCCATCGGATATTAAGACTTCAGCACTCAGTGGAGAGCAAATGAAAAATACATTTTAAACAAAAAAGGAAAAGTTGATCTACCATTTGTGTAAAGTGCAGTATTAAAACTTTTTTTTTTCTTGGGGGGGGATTTTCTCCATATATTATAGAACAGAAGATAAATCTGTGTTGAAAAAAAAACATTATTCATCATAAACAGTTTGGTCATTATTTCATAACAATTATATATATATATATATATATATATATATTATATTATATATATATATACTATATATATATATTTTATGGTCAGACTTATTGCAAATTTTGAGGAAACCGATTCAATTGAGTGAGTTCATTTACACTTGAACCGCTCCGATTGAATCAAACTCGTGACTCTCGATCATTCAGTTCAAGTGATTTCCACTGACAGAAAACAGATCAGAAGAGCTTTTATTTTCAAATCTCAACATCGCTTGTTAAAGCAATAAGCCCCAAGAAGCCGTGGTTTACAGTGAATTTATAACAGCTGAGGGATGTTGTTAGGCACGACAAGATTTTCTCCTAAATTGTTGAGTTATGAGCTACTTTTAACCTTTTTAACCTCTGCTCAAAGCATTGAAAGCTGCAGAACAGATCAGTCAGCAGATCGACTTCAATCATGTCTCAAACATTCTGTCTGTGTTCAGTGATTTCTCACAAACTCTTGTGACTTTATGAAATGAATCCAGTAGAGATCATCATATCAGCTGCTGAAGGGAGATCTGTGTGTGTTTTCATTGCTGAACTCTTTGCTGGAAAATACTTCCATATATATTGATATATATTCATATATATTCATGTATATTGATATAGATCTTTAACTCTGCTGTGATTCTGATGATGGCCTGTAGAGCTGTTACAGGGGTCAAAGGTCAATCCAGACACTGTATCTGACAGTTTGTGTTCATTTGAGAAATGTTTGAGTTCCGTCACATAAATCTGGAGTTTTTTCCCCCCCACATTTATCATTTCTATCACAATTCGTATTGTTTCAAAGCAGCTTCACCGAGAGTTGAAGACATTTATGATGATTGAGTTTAGAACTCTGATTTCCAGTGAATACAGATCTACATCAGAAAGGGTTTAAACAACATTTTCAAGCTTGTTTAATGAACAATAAACATTTATTGCACATGCACCTGTGGATCAGTCCTTGATAAGACACTTAGTGTTCACAGACAGCACAGTGATAGTAACTTGAGACAGTACAGAGATCAGCGTGTGTGTCTGTGTGTGTGTGTGTCTGTGTGTGTGTGTGTGTGTGTGTGTGTGAGAGAGAGAGAGAGAGAGGACTCTGATCTGTCGAGGGTCATGTCCAGCTGTGAGATGCTGTTACTGACTCCAGCATCGATATAAACCTACATGTGAAGAGCAGTTTGAGAACGGAGGACACTATAGTATACAAATAGCTTGGAGTCAGTTGCACTAACAGAATACTGAATCATTACTGTTAATTAAGAATAGGGTGAAGCGTTAATAAATACATATGCAACAAACGGTATTGAAGGATACGAAATAAATATCCATCTTTTTTAGCAAAATTGATTTTCTGAACGTGTGCAACTTCAGATTCATCTGCTGCAATATGAAAATACTTGAAGAATTGAGTGTCGTAAACTGTATAACAATTTGCACTGCAGACCAGCGTATTAATAATGACAATTCATTAAAATATCATGGTAAAACCCAGGTTTTGTAATATTAAACAGCTGTTTTGAACAGCTAAAAATAACTGGAAGTGCATGAGAGCGGAAGCCAGATCTGTTCAGTTCACAAACGGCCGTTCTGATAGAAATCAGGTGGACACAATCTATGAAATAAATCACAATATCATACTGTGTCATATAAATCATACAAATATCATATCATAAAAACCACTGCTTAATATTTCATGCATTTTCATTTACTAGGCATCTTTTTGTATTCCAATCAGAATGAGCAATTAAAGCTCGGGAATACAAAAACATGCATAGTAAATGAAATATGAGACAGTGTAAATTGAAACAAATTTTGTTAAACAAAAACAATCTGTATGATGCACAGGATTGAGAGTAAAGTGCAGCATCAGCAGATTCTCTGGGAAAGAAGCTCTTGTAGTGTGTTTGTGCTCAGACGAGTGTAAAAGCTTCCAGATCAGTATTCTGATGATGATGATGATGAAGATGATGATGGACTTCAGTGATGAAGGGTTCAATGTGAGAATCTTGTAACATCAGAATCATCTTCACAGGTCCGTCTGGATCACATTACACTAGAAATCACAAACATATTTCAGATTATCCTCATTAACATGCAGTATGTTCTTGATCAATAACTGTCTGTAAATGTTTCGTCTGAATGTGTCACTGACAGGAGTTTTAGGAAAAAACAGCCCTGAAATATGATGAATGATTAACAAACACTCACAGTACGGCTTTAGTTTCTCCATACTCTCACATCTAGCAGATATCTGTCTGCTTTTCTCTTGTGATTCACAGGTTTGGGTCTTATTTCTGTCCTCCATTTCTCTCTTTCCTCGTTGTTTGCTCATCTGTGGTCTCTGATGCTCCTGTAGCTTTTTGTTTGCTTTATTTTCTTTTTACACTCCATTCGTATCTGCAATCGCACAAAATGCATTTAATTAAAAAAGCCAGCTGTGTTATGCAATATGAAACGAGGAATACAGAGACTAACACTGTTATAATACAAGCACTGAATCTTTTAAAAGTGGCAGAAATTAAAACATTGCTAATAAACTGCCAAATAAAGGAATAAAGAGATTAATGCCGTTATAATAAATTATCTGTTTGTGATGAATGAAATGGAGTGTTAGAAACATGTTTCTCACCTGTAAGACGGAGAGAGATGTCACGGAGTATTAAAGATCCAAAGGGAGAATCCTTGTTTTTATAGCCAGCAGCTGCAGGGGCTTCCGTCTGCGTTCATGGATGTGCTCTGCTTTTATACTGAAGCTAAATACAGTCTCAACAGACCAAACCAGTTAAACAACCGATGATGCAACCAGGAAGTAAACGAGTCTTTCAGTGTGTATGACCTCAGATTCATTACCATTTTTAATCTAGAAGAATAAAGTGCATTCAAACTATTTGAGCTAAATACAGACCAGTGTGTTTATAATCATGACAATACATTAATATAAGAAATACCAGTATTCAGAATATCGATTACAGATTATAAACTGATTAGAATTGTCTATTGCTCAAACATGCATTGAGGAGAATTAAGTCAGTTTAGGGTTTGCATTCCAGGTTTAATAATGCTTTGCACTAATCTTCGAGAAGCATTTTAAATTTTTGGCTTACTTTAGTGTACTTGCAGTCAGACTAATGATTGGTGTGCTTCAAATGTGTTCATGATTATTGAACTTAAATTTAGCTATTTTCAAACAACGTATATTTTGTACTAAGTATATTCTAGTTGTAATTAAATTGAAGTACAGCAGAATTTAAAGTGTATTTACTGCAGTTATGTGTTGAAGTGAAACAACTTCACAAACAACTTTGTGTATACTTAGTACACTTTAAGCCCATGTAGAGACTAATCACATGATCGATTAGATTGAAGTTCACCTTATTTGTGTTTTAAAAACATCAAACAACTTTGTGTATAATATGAATGAATTGTTTATGCCTCGTAGTATTTTGGCTTGTTTCACCCTGGTGAAAAAATAAATTATAATTGATTGTATTTCAAATATATTTCCTTTATTAATAGTACATTGCAAATATATTAACAATTAATTGTACTATCTTTAAATATACTAAAAAAAACTAATTAGAAAAACAATTAAAACTATTTGTGTATATATATTAGAAAAATGCAAAGTTACATGTAATTTTTAATGTGTACTTTAATATTTACTCAAAGGCAAAATAAGAGTATTTTTCTTGCCCCATTGGCAAATATTTATTTTCTTTTAAGCAAAAACTAAGTTTTTTTCCTCTTTCAGAAAACAAGACATAATATCTTAAATCATTTTGCTTCTCAAGTGAATGCATCTTGATTTAAGAAAGCTGAGATATTTATACTAGAAAACGAGATAAAAATGCTACGTAAGAAAATCATTTTCTGTGGTGTTTAGAATTATGGTGAACCTGATTATAATCTAGGAACTCTGGCTCAAACATACTTTATTTTTCTCTCTCCCACTACATCCACACACACACACACACACACACAGAGAGACACACACACACACACACACACTTACACACACACACACACGCTCACACAGACACACACACACACACACTCTCACACACACACACACACACACACTCACACACTCACAAACACACACACACAAACACTCTCACACACACAGACACACACACACACACACACACACACACACACACACACACTCACACGCACTCGCACACACATGCACACACACACTCACACTCACACACGCACACACACTCACACACAGACACACACACACACACACACACACACACACTCACACACACATCCACACACACACACACACACACAGAGAGAGACACACACACACACACACACACAGAGACACACACACACACACACACACACACACAGACACACACACACACACACACTCTCAGACACACACACACACAGCATCACACACACACACACACACACACACACACACACACACACACACACATACACACTCACTCACACAGACACACACACACACACAGACACACACTCACGCACACACACACACACTTGCTCACTCTCTCTCTTTCACTCTCTCACACACACACACACACAAACACCACAAATTAAGAAAAAGACTAAATATATACACACACTCACGCACACACACACACACAAACACAGACACACAGACACACACAAACACACACATTCACACACACAGACACACACACACACACACACTCAAACACACACACACACGCACACACCACACACACACTGACACACACACACAGACACACACACAGACACACACATAAACACACTCACACACACAGACAGACACACACTCACTCATTTAAACACACACACACCGACACACACACACACACACACACACACACACACACACACACACACACAGACACACACACACACATCTCCTTCAAAAGCCATATTATCATCTCCTTCACACACACACACACACACACACACACACACACACACACACACACACATGCAGTTAATAAAGTTTTAGCATGTCTCTGCCTGCTATGAAGCTTCGAGAATCTTTCCTTCTATCACTGATAATGTTGGAAGCTGAACCGGTTTTAACGTTGTCTAAATGTTCAGGTTAAAGCCTGCATTTTTTATCTTTTATTTTTAATAAATTGGAGGTTAATGAATTAATACTTTTTTGATTGAGTGTTGTTAGTTTTGTTTGGGTTTCTATGTAATAAAATGCTATGTGAACAATGTGTCCTGCTTTGACCTTCAAAATTGTTGCTGGGCAAGTTTGTTATTCTGCTCTAGATGACACCATTCACATCCAAGCAGATCGAGTGTATCGGTAGATTGCATTGTGTGTAAAACCTGTATATTTACAAGACACTTGACAGAACTCTCGCTTGTTTTATAGAGGTGGCCCAAATGATTTTAGTCACTTTGTTAATAATGACTCTCTACTGGTTCATCTGCAGCATGAGAGACTGCAGAAGAGAAAGAAGGAAAATAGAAATATTACACTTTTAGATGTAGCCTGTGCATGACCTAAAAGTCACGTTAAAACACTCACAGATTGGAAAGGGCAACTCAAAGTGCAGCAGCTTGAGGTTAAGTGTTCATGGAGAAAGAGACTGACTAATGTAGTTAAACCCGTTCTGTACTGTCTGTTTATTGCTCACATCTGCCTTACACTTTGATCTAAGAAACATCATCCTCACATCTGCTGTAAAAAGCTCAAGGCTTGTTTGGGGGAGCACACGTTCTGTACTTTATACACAGATTCAGTTATCCTTATTAAAGTATAATAATCTATTCAACTCAATGAAAGTTTGACCTGAAGCCAATTGTAAAAGTCTGAGAATATTATTATTGTTACAAATTTGTCATCAGCTCTTTTCTCCTCACTAAAACCAGATTCAGACACCAGAGATCTTCATGCTCCACGTGACACATGATGATCTTCATTCAGCTTCAGATCAGATCTCTGACTCTTCATTCTGTCTCTAATTTTTGTCATATTGTGTATGATGTGGGTTGAAGGTGTTTGTGTTCAATTGAGGTATTACAATAAACATAAAGCACTGATACTTAATTTATAACGTCTTAAAATTAACACTAGCATTATCAGTTAAGCTCCCACTTAAATGTTCACCGTCATGATGGATGATAGTGTTCCGTCCAGAGCAAACTGTTCCTAGTTTTGGTTTTGTTCAATCCCACCATGGAGAACAAGGTTGTTGCCGTTGCTAGGTTATTCTGGGCTGTTTCTAGGGTTTTTCTAGTGTGTTCTGAGTGGTTACTTAGGTGTTGCTATGTGGTTGCTAGGGTGTTCTGGGTGGTTGCTAGGTTGTTTCCGGGAGGAGTTTCACTAAATCACCTCATCGTCTGAGTTTAAGCAAAAGCTGGAATTTGTTTTAATAGAGTTAAGTGTCGCTCTTTTTGCAACCGCTATAACATGATTTAAATAATTCAACTGAATATCAAAATCTTGTCTTGCATTAAAGATTTCTAAACTTTTTTTAGGTGAACCTAGGTGAGCATATTTTTTCTCCGTCTTAATGTCTAGTCCAGGTTCATCTTTTGCAAAGTCATTTTAACAAAATGTTTTTTTTTTTTGTTGTTTATACCCTGTTCTTCACTTTTTATCAGCATCCACCAAAGACCTTATTTCAAAAACACATCATATTTAAAAAAAAAAAAAAAACTAAATACAGAAATATTTTGTACCTGCAGCACTGTTTTTATTCATTGTTCAAATGTGATTAAATCCACACACCATTAGATGTAATGCACCTCACAGAGGTTTTTATTTTATAATAACTATGTACAAGTTATAAACAAATCTAAAAATAAACAAAAAAGGAGTAAAGCAGCATTCAACTGTTGCGCTGTTACAGTGAACAGTCAGAAATATCTTTAGTTTCTCTAGGCTCTGAAACAAGTAACATCAGGAGAAAATCAAACAAGGTGCGAAATGCTGGTGGAGTGTGTTCTGAGCTCCACTTTCAGATCAAACACCATGACAGAAAAGCTTCAGAACACCACAGATAATCCAGAGAGTTTAACACCATCTACAGTGTTACACGCATGTACTGTATGATGTCATTCCCTCAGAACCGACACACAAGACTTACAGGGACAGTTCTCCGAAAATAACAATTCTCTCGTTATTTACTCACCCTCACGTTATTCCAAACCTGTATGAGTTTCTGTCTTCTGTTGAACACGAAAGCAGGTATTCTGAAGAATGTTGGCAACCAAACATTTGCTGGTAGCCTTTGACTGCCATAGTATTTTTTTTTTTCCATATTATGGAGGTCAGTGGGTACCACAGAAACTGTTCTCTTACCAGCGTTCTTCAAAATATCAGGTTTGGAGCAACTTGAGGGTGAGTAAATGATGACAGAATTTTCCTTTTTTTTTTTTTTTTGGTTAACTGTCCCTTTAATCCTCCTCTTGTGCTACACGCAAGTGTCCAGCAGAGGGAGACATACTGATCCATTACTGACTGATGAATGACAGATGAAGATGAAGATGAAGATGAAATGCATTGTGATGAAGAAGTGCTTAGTTGATGTGGAGAGATGTAATGGAGTGATTATAATACAATACAACTAGATTTGTCAAAACAAACTTTATGTTGACTGAGAAAGCCTAGCCAGAGAGTTTGGATCAGGTTTTTTTTTAATAGTTTATTTGGTTGTTGCTAAGGTACTTTAAACTGTTTCTAGGGTGTCGCTATGCAGTTGCTAGTGTGTTCTGGTTGGTTTCTTAAGTGTTGCTATGTGGTTGCTAGGGTCTTGTGGCAGGTGCCATGCAGTTGCTAAGGTATTATAGGCGGTTACTAGGGTGTTGTTATGTGGTTGCTAGGGTATTTTGAATGGTTGTTAGGCGGTTGCTATGTTTTGGGTGAAGTTAGTCTTAAGGTTTTAATGCTAGGGTGCTACTTTGTGGTTGCTGGGGTATTCTGGATGGGTTCTAGGTGGTTGCTAAGGTATTTTTGACCCTTTCTAGGGTGTTGCTATGCAGTGTTCTGGGTGGTTGCTTAGGTGTTGCTGTGTGGTTGCTAGGGTGGTGTGGCTAGTGCCATGCAGGTGCTTAGGTATTATAAGTGGTTATTGGGGTGTTGCTCTGCAGTTACCGGGGTATTCTGGATGGTTTCTAGGTGGTTGCTAAGGTATTTTGGGCCGTTTCTATGGTGTTGCTATTCAGTGTTCAGGGAAGTTGCTGTGTGGTTGCTAGGGTATTGTGGCTGGTGCCCTGCAGGTATTATAGTTGGTTACTCCGGTGCTGGTATGTGGTTGCTACGGTGTGTTCTGAATGGTTGCTAGGATTTGGGGGAAGTTCTTCTGAAGGTTTTAACGCTGGGGTGTTGCTATGTGGTTGCTAGGGTGTTGCTAGGGTGTTCTGGGTGGATGCTAGGTGGTTTCTAAGGTATTCTGGGCTATTTCTAGGGTGTTGTTATGCAATTGCTAGTGTGTTCTGAGTGGTTACTTAGGTGTTGCTATGTGGTTGCTAGGTTGTTTCCGATGCTAAAAAAAGCCAAAAACACATTTAATTCTTATTTCAGTTCCACACATCACTTGTATCTCCTTCTCTGTAGACGATCTGTGAATCTCACCTCATCTCTGACCGTTTCTGATTCTGAATGAAACTCTACAAGTCTGTCTATATTCTGAAAATCTGGAATCAATGGAATAAAAATTATAAGTTTGAATTTTGAATTAGTAATTGATAGGTTATGGAATATAGGAGAGACCGGGGCAAGTTGTTAGTTGGTCTGAATTTATATGGAGGGATTATTGGGTCAGATTATAAACTAAAATCTGACCCAATAATCCCTCCATATATTTCAGTAACGTTTTTCAGTAAATGACACAAATACTTTAAAACTTAAATAAACACAATAAAACAAACTGACGTACATTAAGATACGAATCAGCTATATAATGAAGTTTAATAGGGGCAAGTTGTCACAAATTTTAAAAGCTAGAAGTTACATTTTAGTAGTTTTTAAGTACTGTTTATTAGAACAACGACACAATGATTTGAATTTTCTGTGTGTTACTTTTTGTTAAAAAGCCTAAATTAAAATGTAATAACATCCTGTTTAATGTCAGGTTTCATTGTGACAACCTGCCCCATACAAATGTCAACATGCGTTAACTGAACCGGAAAATAATTTTGGGAGGAGTTTATTCTTACTCATAATACAAACCAACAGCTGCTTATCTCACGCCTCCATCCACCTCCACAAACCCCACCTTGTCCTTGTTTTATCACTGCTATGTATTAACCAACTCTTGAAGGCTTTCATGCTATTTATTATATATACTGAAATAAATACCGTGACAGCTAGCCTCGGCCTTCCTTTTCTGTAATAATAAGGCAAACGTAACACAGACAAAATACTCACTGTTTGGTTTTTGCTCCATGCTGTCTCTGCGAATAATCTTCAGTGATTCTTTAGACTTTGAGTCTTTCTCTCTGCTGCCCATCTCTCATTTAATGCCTTTATCTCTTCTCACATGTGATCTGTCACATATCACCGTCCCTCCACAATCTCCTCTAGAAGTCAAGTGCAATGATTTTATATTCGCCAACATTTCTGCCCAAACTCAAATAAATTAATCAGATAAACGTAGCATTTTCAAACTCAGCTTTACAAAACGCATTGAGATGAAAGTGTTTTACTCACCTTGAGTGTAAAAAGTGAATCGATGAGGAGCAGAAACATCCACATCAGCTCTGTGTGTTACTGAAAATCCTGTAATATCTCCCTGATGACTGAAGAGAACAGAACAAGAGCTCAGAGAGAAGAAATGCACCGAGAGAGACAGAGAGCGATAATGAAAAGGGTTTAGTGAGACCTGTGCTGTCATATGCCACCCACTCATGCAAGCACCAATGAAACCCAACCACAAGCTATGAGGAAGAGAAAAAGATTCATGGAAAAATTGGCAGTGCATTTCAACTATTTTCGCCCTGACATGACTGATTACATTGATTTTGCAACTATAGATGTGAAGACGAAATGTCACTTAACTAGAAATATGTGACCCTGGACCACAAAACCATTCATAAGTGTCAGTTTTTCAAAACTGAGATTTGTACATCATCTGAAAGCTGAGTAAATAATCTTTCCATTGATGTATGGTTTGTTAGGATAGAACAATATTATGCAGAGAAACAACTATTTGAAAATCTGGAATCTTATGGTGTAAAAAGTCTAAATATTGAGAAAATCATCTTTAAAGTTGTCCAAATGAAGTTCTTAGCAATGCATATCACTAATCAAAAATTAAGTTTTGATATATTCATGGTAGGAAATTTACAAAATACTTAATATCCTAATGATTTTTGAGATAAAATAAAAATCTATGTATTTTTGGCTATTGCTACAAATATACCCCAGCGATTTAAGACTGCTTTTGCGCTCCAGGGTCACATATAACAATAATAACTGAACTAGTAATAAGAGTAATAATAGCTGAACTAGTAATATTACAATGATCTGCACAGGCCAAATGATATGCAGAATTATTACCATGAAACTGAGTAAAAACAGACAACATTATAAATGCATTAACAACAGCAGAAGTGATACCCAGCTAACAAAAATATATTTTAAGAGCATTTTGCTAATGTTTTCTGAACATTCAATTGAGAGCATTTTGTTATGTGAACTTTAAGGTAACAAAGTTACCCCCCCAGTGTATACAGTAGTTCTAATTGACTTGATTTAACTATGCATGTTTATTTGGTTTTGTGC
>NC_056592.1:766560-781560 GCF_018340385.1 Cyprinus carpio
ACACACACATACATACACATAAACACACACATATACATGCACACACACACACACACACACACACATATACATGCACACACACACACACACACACACACACACACACACATATACATGCATACACGCACACACACATATACATGCATACACACACAAACACACACACACATACATGCATACACACACACACATACATGCATACACACACAAACACACACACACACACACATATACATACATACATACATACATACACACACACACACACACACATACACGCATATACATACATACACACACAAGTATTAATATAATTTGATGCTTTAGTTAAAAAAAAAGTTATTCATATTTTATTTATTTTAAACATTCTTTACACTGTTTTTCTTTAAACTCCCCCCCCCCCCCCCAGCACACCCTCGTGACCCCAGTTTGAAAACCCCTGCTTTAGCTCAAACCAGTAAGTTTCGTGGCATGAAAATGCACACTGTCCAGTTGGAACTGACACCAAGTGACCATCCATGCCTGGCCGATATATTTATCACTAGTGTGTGTGTGTGTTTGCTCTGATCACAGATTGTCTCTGGTGTCTTGACAGTCTGTCAGTCAGAGAGAGAGAACGACAGAAACGTCTGTCTGCTGGTTTTTCCATAAGGCCATTACAGATCTACAGCGGATGGGTGTAAAACCTGCTTCTAGTCGATTATCCATCTGTTTTCCTCACTGCTTGTTCTCTGTAGGGTCGCAGGAGTTTATAATATATAAGTTTAGTCTTCTGCCAAGTAGTAGTAGTTCTCTAATATCTTTATAGTTGTCAGAAGTAGCATGTTAATGTATAATGGGCATATGACAATGATTTTAACATGGCTCATCTAATTAGGAGTCGCAATTATCAACTATTTTTACAGTTTCAGAGGTTTTTCAGTAACTCTGTGATGGTGAGACCCCTGGATTGAGTCTCTCTCTCTCTCTCTCTCTCTCTCTCTCTCTCTCTCTCTCTCTCTCTCTCTCTCTCTCTCTCTCTCTGTGTCCGTCCTACGCCCACGACTCTCTGGAGAGATGAAAATGTGTTTCTCATTTTCATTTCTTTTCCTCTCTCCTCCCTTTCTGTTGCTCAGATTTTCATACGTGCAGTGTTGCTTAAACAGGAAATATTTTGTCGCATGAGCAGCTGTTTGTGTGTGTAAATCATCTGAAAACATCTACAGTAAAACACGATTTTGATCCAGAGGTTGAGCTTCCATAGGCAGCATTTTGAAGCATGATCCATTCGCGAAAGCTGTTAGAAATGCGATTGTGCTGCTGTAGGATGCCTCCGTTTGGCCAAATTCTAAGGCAGAATTTAATGTGCATTTAAAAAATACACTTTGAAAGAATTGTTTAACTTCAATGAATAAAAGCCAGAAATAACATTAGTAGTCTTTGTTTTATTCCAACTTCAAAAATTCATAAAAAAAAAAAAATACAGAGAAAGAAATGTTAAACATACTAAAATATCATGCATATTTAGATTTATATTAGTGTTCTGAGAAATGTGGTGTAAAATAAAATTATATAATAATTATTTAATATTATATTATTATATATTATGTAAAATAGAATAATTATTATATTTTATATAATGGTTTTAATATAATTTTATTTAAAGTTTATATTTAATTTTAATTTTTTTTATTTTTTTTATTTTTTATTTTATTTTTTTTGGAGGGTGTTGCCTGTGAAGTCAGCAAGGCATCTCACTGAGTGCTGGAACAGAGCCCATGTGTTTATTATTGATAATTCAGTAGTATATGTGGAAAAATGAAAAGGAAGGAATGAGATTTTCAGTGTGTTATTTTTCTAAACTGATTTTGGATCTGTGTAATGTGTTATCAGACCAGGAGCTGTAATTTTAGCAGGCCAGAGGTTATATTTTAAATATGTGCCCAGCATCTCTCAGTGTTTGGTGAATGTGAGTTATGTATTTATCTACAGTATTCAGATTTATTGACCCATGAACACATTTAGATCCGCCGTGTGCCAGGAATAATGCAGATGGACAGTGATATGACATTCCTCAGATACACACACACACACACACCACGTGATTGAAGATGTTAAACAGCTGCTGTGTGGTGTGCTCACAGTTTTCATACATGACCAAACTTTATTAATGCACAGGCAAGTTTGAATAATTCACAGCTCTTCGAATCATGTGATTTTGATTAGTCAGTCAATGCATTCTGCAGTCATACTGCAATATTTTTGTGTTATGACATATATGTATATTATATATGTATATATTTATATATATTGACATGTGTATATTATATATTTATATATTTTGTGAAAAATGTAATTTCATTTTTATTTTGTGATTTGTGTTTAACAAAATTGAGAAACATGCATTGGCTGAAATAAAACAAGTTTGTCTTTTTTTTTTTTTTTTTTTTTTTTACATTTATTTATTATTTTCCCAGATATGAATGATTTTCTGCATAGCTTTGCAGTTTTATGTCTCATAACACACTGCTGCCAATTTATTTTGGCATTATAAAATCATTTAAACTCGGATACATTATCCATGTCTATTTTTTTAGTTTGATTTATTTAAACATTTTTAGCAAGTAATAACGTAATAATTATAATATTTATATTTAGTAGATTGTTCATTTTAATATTTAATTTTTATCATTTTATATATATATATATATATATATAAGTCTTTTTTTTTAATTATTTTTTGCTGTAATGTGAATTTCAACCTTGGGGTATGAATAAAGTTGATCTAATCTTTGCCCATTTCCTCCTATCTGGATCCAGTCTGAAGAGTGTGGGCTGGTGAATTTAAGTTATAATTAGTATTTTAGAGCATTGAAGTGTGACTTGTGGTAAATTATGATTATTTGTCTGTAGACTGTAAGTCTAAATCTTTGAATTTTAAAACGTAACGTCAGTGTCCAAGGATTTCACTTATGATCGCACCCACATAAACACTCAGCCAGCAACTCAATCCCACACACACACACACACACACACCCTCACATCTGTGTAGTGTTACGGCTGAGATAATTCACACACTTCTCTTCTGAAAACTGGGTCAATGAGGAAGTTCCTCATGAGTTGGTGATAAGACACACATTCATGCCGCTGAACCCCTGGGCAGCTCACATTCAACACGTTTACGAGACACAGAAGGTCTGCTAGATCCTAGAATTAATCCCTTGAGTGATGTTTGATTTTAATTTAATTTAATTTTTATTTTTTCAAGTATCGTTGATATACTATTATAGCTTTATTAATAGTTTGAATTAGTATTTACTTTTATATTTTGTTTACGTTTTAATTTTAAATATTTTATTATTATTAATTTATTCTGTTTTTTATTTGTTTTAGTTATTTTAGTACTTAATGTTAAACTTTAAGTAAGAAATTTTGCCTCGGCTAAAATAAGTAAAATTAAATAAAATTGTCGTATTTTATATTATTTCAGTTAAATTTATTTTAGGTAACAATTTATTTATTTATTAATAATAATTTTAACCATAATAACCCTGGTGAGAAATCATTTTACTTTGATGTTTTTTTTTTTTTTAAGTGAGATTACTAAGATTTTTTTTTTTTTAAATGATAGAATCTTGTAAGTGTTTAGTAAGATTCTGTGAGCATTGGATGCACGATTCAACAAACTCATACAAGCACATGTTTTTATTGTTTGAGTATTGTATGTGTTTTTTAAGAATTTGATTGAAGTTCATGTTCTGTTTTGATGTAATAATTTGTTAGTTGAATTCATGCAGCGAGATCTGGCTCACTTACAATGGCTTTACAGGACTTTTGAGTAAACGGCGTACACAGTTTCTCATTCTCTTCATGGCATTTGTAGAAGTCTTAAGGAAAATACACATATTCGACCTGATCGATAATGAAACGTGCGCTGCATGGAAGAGTTTGTGTTTTAGTGAGTGGGCAGAAAACGGGACACAAGTGACCGAATACTGTTACATAATCACACCAGTTTCCACGGAAACATGTTTTGTTTCCATAGCGACCACAGTCATGCCTACACATCTCTGCTCTTAAAGCATATGCAGAGATTAATGTAACGCTGCATAAATCTCTGAGCTATAAACATAATTTCTGTCTGTCGTGATGATCATTTTACTGTTGAATTCGCTCGGCAAAATGCTTTAAGAGGTTATTTCTTTTCTAGAGTTAGGATTTGTCAGCGTATTTTATTTAGGGATGCACCAAAAGTGTGTCTGTAATGATTTCTCCTTTGCCATCTCGGTCCATTTTTGGCATTTTCAGGCAAAATAAACCATTGCTTTAACTGATCTGTTTACAACCCCATTTCAAAATGATCCTGGTATTGATGGAAATGATCTTATTTACATTTTTACAAGATTCAAACAAGTTGTGGAAGCAAATTTGCAGCTGTGCATGTGCAAAATCACGTATATTTTCATTTTTTGAGATATATGACGTGTGTTGTAAAATAAAATATTATAATTATTATTTAATATATAATTACATACCAATTTTTTAAAGAGAAATATTATGATAGTAACATTTCATTTTGTTTAATATTTTTATTTATTATTATCACTACTATGAATTATACCTTTTAATAATAATATATTATTTAAAAAAATTAAAATACAAAAAATTAAAAATTAAAATAAAAAAATTAATATACTAAAAACTATAATGCATAATTGCATTAGCATTTTTCCCAAAAATAATACTTTTTTTCTTGCAGAAATTAAAATGTCCATTTAATCTTTTTATTGTAATTGAATTTTTTGCGCTAAAAAAATAGTTTAAGCATTATTCATTTCAAACACATTCTAACATTTAAAAAAAAAAATTCCAAAAACTCAGCAAAAATGAATTGAATATGATTTTTCCTTATGGTTGTAATATTCAGGTTTCATGAAGTGTCATATGTTTGTGTTTCTTGTGTGTAAAGTGACATTTGACCAGATAATGGAGGATAATAGCATTTGCCCAGCGGTGTAGAGATCAGTCATTGTCTGTTCCCTGGGAGGGGTGTCATTGTATTTCCTGTCTTTACAGGAAGTGACCGTCAGAATGCAGACAGAATCTTTTCTCCTCTTTATTCTCGGAGGACTTTTGTTTGTGCTCACATCCCAGCGTTTATTCAGAATGAAGCATGAAGAGGCTTCTGTATCTGAACTCGTCCGAGGCCTTTATGAGAGCGCAGTGGAAACCGAAGCATCTCTCGGGCTCTCCGTTACCAAGGAGACGAGGACAGAATAACTCACCTCCTGAAAAGAGTGGGAGGAAACGCTTTAGATGACGAGAGAGAGATGCTGCGGAGTCTTCAGCGCTGTTCAGACTCTAATGCTTTTCTAAATGACATCTGAGCTTCACATTTGACTTGAAGTTGGAAGTACACACAAACCAAACCAAAGAGAAACTGTAAGGGCTCCCCGCAGTTTTCACTAAAATTTAAAGCTAGTTTAACCTTTGAAAAGGAAAAAATAGAAAATGTTCATTAGGCTTTGAAACATCAACAACGAACCACTCAGATGCACAGACAACATTAGACGATCAGTAATGCTGAGTCAGACTGACTTCCTGCTAGGGTTGTGGCGGTTGATTCAATTCGAGCAACAACAACGTCAAACTCATAGAACTTTCATTAGCAAAACGAATAATAATACACGATATATGCCTAATAAAATAACAAATACTTAGGCTACACAAAGTTTAAATAGCTAGGTATATAAAACTGAAAATCAGCAAACACTGTGAAACCAAATAAATCATAAAATAAAATACACAAAGTTTAAATAAAGTAAGCACATATATATTGCAAGATAAGAAATCAGAATTGTGAGATACAATGGTGAGTCAATATCTTGGAAATTCTTGCCATTATGAGGGAAAAAATGGCACAAATTACTTTATTTATTTATTTTATTTTGTTTCGTGGTGGAAACAAGGTTCCATGCATTATTTCTAGTCTATTTATTTTCTGTGATATTTAACAGCATCACAGATGCATTATGTAGAGTTTAACTCTAATCGCTGCATCTGTGTGATGATGATGGTCAGGTTGCTATGGCAACAGCAGTGTCTGTTTGGTTGCAGTGGAGCTCCGTGTCCTCTGTTCTCTCTCCTGGACGTCAGGTTTGTCTTGACTCTGTTTAATGGATGAAGAAAGTGCGTTATGTCCAGAGCACTTGACAGTGAACGGGCCGTTATAACCACTCGCAGCATTCTGTCTCTCATGCCGTTTTAAAGTGGCTCTTAGTGGGTCAGTCTCACATCCGGATCGGATTTCACTTCAAAATCAAATGAGCATCAAAATATATGCATTTTGCATCACGAGTTTAAGTACGTACTTAAGTTTTTAGTGCATGGCTGAAGTATGCAAAATCCCCGCTGACCTTTGACCTGTGCTGCAGGTGTGTGATGAACGGAGACTCCGGTGCAGGGGTGGTGACGGCCCCCCCGCCCACCAACCCCCCTCATAAGGAGCGCTATTTCGACCGCGTGGACGAGAGCAGCCCGGAGTACCAGAGAGAGAGGAACATGGCGCCGGACCTGCGGCAGGACTTCAACATGATGGAGCAGCGCAAGAGAGTCTCCATGATCCTGCAGAGTCCAGTGAGAGCACCACACACACTCACTCACACACACACTCACGCACACTCACTCACTCACTCACTCACTCACGCACACTCAATCACTCACGCTCACTCAATCACTCAATCACTCAATCACTCAATCACTCACACACTCACTCACACACACACACACACGCACACTCATTCACTCACTCACGCACACTCATTCACTCACGCACACTCACTCACGCACGCACACTCATTCACTCATGCACACTCAATCACTCACGCACGCACACTCACTCACTCACGCACACTCACTCACTCACAGTCACGCACACTCACTCACTCACTCACTTAATCACTCACACACTCACTCACTCACTCACTCACGCACACTCACTCACGCACACTCACTCACACACTCACTCACTCACACACTCACTCACTCACGCACACTCACTCACACACTCACTCACTCACACACTCACTCACTCACGCACACTCACTCACGCACACTCATTCACTCACTCACTCACTCACTCACACTCACTCACTCAGTCACGCACACTCACTCACTCACTCACTCAATCAATCACTCACTCAATCAATAACTCACTCACTCACTCACACACTCTCACACACACACACACACACACACACTCACTCATTCACTCACTCACTCACGCACACTCATTCACTCACTCACTCACGCACACTCACTCACTCACGCACACTCACTCACTCACTCACTCACGCACACTCATTCACTCACTCACGCACACTCACTCACTCACTCACGCACACTCACTCACTCGCACACTCACGCACACTCACTCACTCACTCACTCACGCACACTCACTCACTCACTCACGCACACTCACTCACTCACGCACACTCACTCACTCACTCACGCACACTCACTCACTCACGCACACTCATTCACTCACTCACGCACACTCATTCACTCACTCACACACACTCACTCTCTCACTCACTCATTCACTCACTCACTCACTCACTCTCTCACTCACTCACTCACTCACTCACTCACGCTCACTCACTCACTCACTCACGCACACTCACTCACTCACTCACTCACTCACTCACTCACGCTCACTCACTCACTCACGCACACTCACTCACTCACTCACTCACTCACTCACTCACGCACACTCTTTTTTTTATTTTATGATTTTAGAGTGATGTATGATGTTTCTCACACAACCAAACACACAACCAAACACACTCACTCACTCACTCACTCACTCACTCACTCACTCACTCACTCACTCACTCACTCACTCACGCACACTCACTCACTCACTCACTCACTCACGCACACTCACTCACTCACTCACAGTCACACACACACACAGACTCACACTCATTCACTCACATAAAACATTTATTTTAAATTGTAGCAATATTTCACAATGTTTTTATTGTTTTTTTTTGATTGATTGATGAGGATTCTTTCTTTAAAAATTATTTAGTCTTATGTTTTAGTACATTTCGTTTGATCTTGAAATGTTGATATTATTGGTTAATTTTATATTTATATGTACAAGTTATTACATTTCGATGAAAGATGATAAAGACAAACATTTTTTTTCTTTAGAATGATGTGCACTAATGTATCGTTCACATCAACACCAACAACATTAAAAAAGTAAATAGTGGTTTTTGATTTCATATTGTTTGAAAATCTTTCATTTTGATTATGAACCGTCATTGAAAGGCTTTTGTTTTGTAATAGTGTGTGTGTGTGTGTGTGTGTCCAGAAGGGATTCTGTTTATGCAAGCAGACATTCACTGGGTCAATAAAGATGTCTTTATCTGACTGAAAGACACCTGATTCTCCCCTTCTTTACTTTTAATATACTCTGAGCTTGAAGTAATGAGAGAAACCAGCGCTTCTCGTACTTTTCAGGCCAAGTACCGTCTTCAATCAAGTACCTTCTAATAGTTCCCTCTAATATTTTTCAGCATTGAGCAAATCTCTTTAAGTGCAAGTTTAAGTACATTTTAAATCTCCTCCCACTGGACTGGAAGTGCTGGAAAAAATGTAAAATAATTTTTAAATAAATACATATAATTAATACAATGCATGCATGCAGTATAATAATATTTAAATAAATGTAATATTAAAATTATTTACTTTTTTTAATTTAAAGGTATATGGAAAAATATAAATAAAAAAGCATTTTAATAGTTAATATTTAATATTTATCATGCAGTATGATATGTTCTCTTTCTCTTCATATATATTTAAAAAAAATTATATTTATACCTATTTATCTTTTTATATATATATATATATATATATATGTATGTATATATATATATATATATATATATATATATATATATATATATATATATATATGTATGTATGTATGTATGTGTGTTATATATATATCGAGAATTTCTAATTATACTTTTATACTATATTTAAATTGTGTTTTAGCGTGGTATATGGGCCACACGATGAGAAAGTCACTGATGCCGGTCTGTAGAACGTGTTTTGATGTTCTCTTTAACATACACTCATAAATTATGTACTGTGTTATTATCTCTCTCTTTATCTATCGTGTGTTCAGCGTGTCGCTGTAACATTAGCTGCTGACTTTAGAGCTGTAGAGATCAGTATTCATCCAGCTAATGGTCTTGTTTCAGGCGTTCTGTGATGAGCTGGAGTCTCTGATCCAGGATCAGATGAAGAAAGGGAAAACCCCCACCAGTTTGCTGGCGCTGCAGCAGATCGCTGACTTCATGACCACCAGCGTGCCCACCATGTACCCCGCGGCCCCCCAGGGAGGCATGGCGGCCCTCAACATGAGTGAGTGTGGCCCTGTTACTTCAGGAGCTTCAATATTACTTCTACGTTACATTTAGTCATTTAGCAGATGCTTTTATCCAAAGCGACTTACAAATGAGGACAATAGAAGCAATCAAAATCAACAAAAGAGCAATGAAATACAAGTGCTATATCAAGTCTCAGATAGCTTAATGCAGTACACACAACAAGGGCTTTTAAATCATATAATAATAAAAAAAAAAACAGATGGAATAGAAAAGAATAGAGCCATCTAGTGTTAGAGGCCTTTTTTGATTTTAATTGTATAATAAATAAAAATAAAAACAAATAGAATGCAAAAAGATTAGAGAAGCATATTTTTTTTCTTTTTCTTTTAAAGAAAACAAGCAGTTAGTGAATAAATATTGCAAGTCTATAAGGGGAAAGTTTTTTTTATTATAAAGAATATGATTAGAATAGAGAGCTAATATGCTACTATTTAATTTCTTATGTTTTTTTTTTTTTTTTTTTTTTTTGTTTTTAATTTTAATTTTATTTCTAGTAAAAATTTTAATTAAAGTTAAACCTTTTATTAATTATAGTTTTTAGTTTTTGTTTTTTTTCATTATTTTATTATTTCAACTTAAACTGAACAAGAGTTAGAAATATTTCCTTGGTAACTAACTGAAATAGTTTTTAACATTTTTATTTCATTTAACGTTTATTTTAAGTAACGAAAATATTTAGGGTTTAGGTTTTAATTAATGATAATAACCTTTTTTTTTTTTTTTTTTTTTTTTTTTTTAAAGAGTAGTTTGTTTTTCCTCACTGAAAGTAAAATATATTAAACGACAACTTTAATCTTTTAAAAAAAAAAACTATACCCGTATTTTATTATTATTATTATTTATTTTTTAATGTACAAATGGCATTGCAGCTCTAACTGACGTGTGTGTGTGTGTGTGTGTGTGTGTGTGCATGCGTGTGTGTGTGTGTGTGTGTGTTCAGGTCTGGGGATGGTGACTCCAGTGAATGATCTGAGAGGTTCAGACTCCATCGCTTATGAGAAAGGAGAGAAGCTCTTACGCTGTAAACTCGCCGGGTTTTATCGCCTGGCCGACCTTTTCGGCTGGTCTCAGCTCATCTACAACCACCTGACGGTGAGTGGTCACTAATATATTCAGCACTGGACACAATAAATGTGAGAATAACCTCTCTTCCTCTGTCTCCTCAGGTCCGGCTGAACTCTGAACAGGAGCGTTTTCTGATTGTCCCTTTCGGGCTTCTGTACAGTGAAGTCACTGCCTCCAGTTTGGTAACCCTGCCTTTGTTTCTCTCAGCCATCTGGACATCAGACGATAAAGGGCTGACAGATATTATCATGTAGCGTGTCACGTCTGTATGTTATCAGGATTGTGTGTGTCCTCAGGTCAAGATTAACCTGCAGGGGGAGATTGTAGACAGAGGCAGCACTAATCTGGGCGTAAATCAGGCTGGATTCACCCTTCACTCCGCCATCTACGCTGCCCGACCGGACGTCAAGTGCATAGTGCACATTCACACACCCGCTGGCGCCGCGGTACCAATTCATATAAATATATTAATAATTATTATTGATAGAAAGCAATAATGAAATCATATTTAATCGATACAAAAAAAGATGGTGTAAAATGTATTTGTGAACGAAGAAAAATTATGCATTTACATTTTATCCTTTTTTATTTGCAGATTGCAACACTTCATAAAATATTTCATAATATACTTTTGTCTGTTATTATATTTTGAGGTGCATTTTGTCTCGAATTAATAAATTAATGAATAAAAATACAATTAAGTGAGCACATAAATAGTGCAAAATGTATTTATTCTTGAATTTATTAAAATTAAAAGTAAAAAAATGAGACCTGAAATTTTGAAATAGTTTTTACATTTTACATTTTCATTTTAATCTTACAATTTTAATTATTTTTTTTGTTGTTTTTTGACATTATTTTACTATGTTATATTTTAGTTATTTTAGTAATTCAACTTAAACTATACAAAAGCTGGAAATGTTGCCTTGGCAACTAGCTGAAATAAATATAAAAAAAAAATGTATTTCATTTAACAGACGTGTAATAGTGGAAAAAATTAAATTATGAAATATTATATGTAATGTCGCAGTGAAAAAATACAATGAAATGAGAGCATAAATAAATGGTACAAAAATTTAATTAATTAATAAAAAATGAAAAGAGATATAGTGCAAAATATATTTGTGACCAGATGAAAAAATGACATTCGCCTTATTTGTTCACGTTTCATCCATTTTTATCTAAAGATTGCAACATTTAATGTAATCATTCATAATTTAGTTTTGTCCATTTTTATCTAGTTTTTGTTAGGTTTAATTTAATCATTAATAAATTTGTGAATAAAAATGTATTTATTCATGAATTTATTAATTTGTTCATTAAAATGAAATGAGACACAAAATGCACATCGAAATATGATATAAAATTTATTTATTAAATATATTAAATGTTTCAGTGAAAATAAAATACAATGAAATGAGAGCATTAATAACGGTTTCATTGCAATAAATAATGTTTTTTATTTTATTATTTTATTTATTAATTTATTAAACTTTATTAATATGAAATAAGTCAAAATTCACCTGAAAATACAGTAGCAGACAAAATTAAATTATTAAATATTATAGGATATGTTGCAATGAAATAAAAAAAAAATTATGAGACCATAAATGTTGCATTTAAATAAATGTATTTGCACTCTTAAATTATGCTTCATTTCAATTCTTTGTATTTCTTTTTATTGATTTAAAGTTCATTAAAATGAAATGAGATGAAATATGATGGCACAATTAAATTCTGAAATATTATATACAATAAAATGAGAGCATAAATAGTGCAAAGTGTATTTATTTCATTGCAACATTTGATTTATTATTTTATTTTTGTCTGATTTATGCATATTAAGTGTTTAAATGTTATGTTTTCCAGGTGTCTGCCATGAAGTGTGGTCTGCTGCCCATTTCCCCCGAGGCTCTGTCGCTGGGCGAGGTTTCATACCACGATTACCACGGTATCCTGGTGGACGACGAGGAGCGCGTCCTCATACAGAAGAACCTGGGTCCCAAGAGCAAGGTACCACAAATACACACAGATTAAAGGGCTGTAGCACCTTCTGCTGAACGTCTAGCTTCAGGTTTGTACGGGTTTAATGTAAATTAATGCACTGAAATACCATCATCTGATGTTAAAATCACACTTACCTGAAATACATCCAAAACCAATCCAGTTTTAAATCAAAGGTCTAACCATTGCTTTCATTATGAAAATCGAAATGACTGGATATACAAGAGGTTGATTGGAATATATGATTTTTGTAAGACTGTAAAGTATATTTTTATTGGAATGACTTGGTGGTTTAATTCAGAAATTTCGTTAACAGACATTTAAAAAAAGAAATTCTATCAAGAATCCAGTTGAAAGTGTTTATGTAATTAATTGAAGTCTTGTTATGATTACTTTATCATAGCATTTGTTGCCGATATGGTGTTAAATTATTACATTTATAATTGTTTGTGTGTTCAGGTGTTGATTTTGAGGAATCACGGTCTGGTGTCTGTTGGAGAAACAGTTGAAGAGGCATTTTACTACATTCACAACCTGGTCACAGCCTGCGAGATTCAGGTGAACACCAAATTACAACTTTCCATTTCTGAACATTTTAATGCGTTTCCAGCAGGGTTTGAACCCCCTGTACAGCCTCAAATAATAGTCAGAAAATCTACTTTTAGAAAAGATTAGAAGAAAACAAGCAGTTAGTAAATAAAAGTTTTATTTTTATTTTTTTATAAAGAATATAATTAGAATAGAGAGCTAATATGCTACCATTTAATTTCTTATGTATATATTTAGTTTTTTCCATTTTGAATTTCATTCTAGTAAAACTTTTAATTAAAGTTAAACTTTTATTAATTATAGTTTTTTCACATTCACAAGTTTTCTAATTTTTGATTATAGTTTTAGTTTTATTTATTTTTGTTTTTTTTAATTTACTATTTTTCTTTTTTACTTGATGTTAGTTTTGTTTTTTTTTATTTATATATATATATATATTTACCATTTTTATTTTAATTTTAGTTATTTTTAATATTTTTATTTTTTCATTTGTTTTATTTTTTTAATATGTAATTTAATATACAAAATTTAAATATAAATTTTAAATATATGTTGTTGTTTTTTAGTTTGAGTTATTTTAGTACTTCTAATTAAACTAAATAAAAATTAGAAATTTTGAATTGGCAACTAAAATAAGAGGTTTAATTTTTTTTAATGTACTTTTATTTTTTATTTTAATGGCAAATCAGCCCTAATATATATATATATATATATATATATATATATATATATATATATATATATATATATATAAACTAATTCAAAAATATTATTTCATATAATATTTTGAATTAGTTTTTATATTTCCCAACAACAGAAAATCTACTTTTTGAAAAGATATTTTGAAAATATAAATAAAAGTTTTTTTTGAACATATTCTAATATTTTTTTTTTTTTTTTTATAATAATAATTATTACTTCATGATTTTTTTTTTTTTTTATTCTTATACAGTGGAAAATATGGAGGAAAAAACAGCTCAGTTTTATTCAGAGACTAAAATAAAAAAGCAATTTGTTGCAGATGCTGATATTTATAATTAAATTATGCTGCTTGTGATGTAAATGAGTGAGATCTTTATAACAGTGCAGCAGATACTGACAGAAAATGATCTAAATATGAGTCTGTGCTCTATATCTCCAGTAATGAGATGAGATGTAAATGATCCAAACATATAATGCAGTGATTGAGAGATGAAGAAATAAAGTCTCCTCAGAAGATCCTGATGATCAGATTTGAGACTCTAAAACATGATTGATGGAGAATCAAGTAAAGCTGAGCTGCTTCAGTCCAGTAAGAGTTCATCTGGAGATATTCAATCACTCAAGATCTGACACGAGCTGAAGCTGGACGCTTGTAGAATTACACTAAAACACTCTAAACTCTCAATCAGAGTCGTTAATGCTTTGTGTTTTGAATTTTTTGTTCGTTAACTGTATGATTTCAGGTGTTAATTTGAAGGTGATAATGTTAGACAGTGGAGGGTGTAATTACAGGCTGGTTATGTTGGAGCCGGTCGGAGACGGGTCCGGCTCGCACCCCAACTGGCAGATCGGGGAGCAGGAGTTTGAGGCCTTGATGAGGATGCTGGATAATCTGGTAGGTCAGGGATCAGACTCTTCTCTCGTCGCCTCTCTGTTCGAGCCGAGATGTGACGCGGCGTCTCTCTCCGCAGGGCTACAGGACCGGATATCCGTACCGCTGCCCCGCGCTGCGTGATAAAGCAAAAAAGTACAGTGATGTTGAGATCCCCCCTTCAGCCACGAGCTACTCATACGCTGAGGACAGTGACTCGGGTGCGCGCTCCCCGTTAAAGCACAGCTTTCAGCGGCAGCAGCGGGACAAGACTCGCTGGCTAGCGTAGGGGACTGTGAAGGGGGGGAGGGAGGGAGGGGTAGAGGCGAGGACTGAGGTGTGGGGTGTGGACGAACATAACACAC
>NC_056592.1:786560-806560 GCF_018340385.1 Cyprinus carpio
GTATCTGTGTGTGGTTTGGTTTGTGGAGCTGCAGCCCATGAATTCACCGTCTCGCTCCAGCCTGCCCATACGCTTCTATACGACATGCTTTCTGTGTGTCTGGATCATCTCTGTGTGTGTGTGTGTGTGTGTTAAAATAAATTTGTTAAACTCTAAATGAAAATATTCTATATATATATAGGATATATATATATATAGATACTAGATATATATATATATAATATATATTTATAATAAAGATATAAAATGTAATATATATATCCTATATATATAACTATATATGTGTGTTTGTGTGTTATTTCAAGTGCACTTTTTTTTAAATGGCTTAAGTTAACAATAATAACCCTGGTGTGATTATGATGTATTATATTTGTATATTTCCTTAATTTTTAAATTGTCATTTATTCATTTTAGTTTATACAGTTTTCTTCCCTTTAACCGTAGCAAACAACGCAGTAGAAAACATTAGTAAAGCTTAAAAAATATTTCTGTTCATCAGACTGCTTATAATTGTATTATTAGGAGCTGTTGGGTCTGTAGGCTTAATTAAAATATATTTTTTTTTTTTTTTGTGAAAAAGTGTAGATATAAATGTGTTGTGATAAACCTGTTGTATATATATATTTTTGCTTGTATATTTTTTTTTTTTATTAATCTTGCTTATACGGGCACTTGGGTCAGCACTTACCATTTTTGAAGAATTAAGCTAAACTAAATTCAGTAATAAATCTGATAAAATTATCTAAATTCTATCAAAATCATTCAGTTGCAGCAGCTATAACAATGTTATTAAATTTGTTATTAAATTTGTATAAATAAAAATGATTTATTTTTCTTTTTATTATTTATTAAAAAATTATAAGTATTTAAAAATATTATTTTGTGTGTGTGTGGTTTTTTTTTGTTTTTTTTTTAATTAAAAAAAATAAAACACGCAGATTAGTTGTTCAGGATAAGCTCAATAATATGCATTTAGAAAATAGACAAGGTGAATTTTCATTTCATGACCACTTTAAGCTCTAGTGTGTGTGTGGCTTGTATGCATTGGTTCTGGCTTGTCTCGTTACGTGTGTGTGTGTGTGTGTGTGTGTGTGTGTGTGGTGGGGTTGTGCGCTGTTCACCAGCTCTACTGTTGCAGGACGCTCCTCTCTCAGACTGTACGGACTCTATTGATGGCACTGACCCTTCAGGGAGCTTTAGTCCCTCTAGGTCTGTTCGAAAGGTACATCCTGCGATAATACCGTAACGTCTGAAAACATCAGTCCACACACAGTTTCAATACTGTAGCTTCACATCCAGATAAACACAAAACACTCAGGCCCTTTAGTTATTAAAAACACAGTGAATTCAGAATTGTCATCAACTTTCAGATTCCACAGTTTTGTTTTAGTAATTGTATTCTTGACTACGGTCTGTGCTGGGATTTTGCGTTTCAGCAGAAATAACACTGAATAATAAGAGGTGAATACAGATTTAAATGGGCATCAGGTTCAGCGTCTTATTAGATGACACCCTGCTGAACTCTTTAACTCTTGATCTTTTGGTGTAGATTTAAGCAGTGACTGTGCTGAACCTGTGTTTGTGTCTTTATCCTCTCTTGTCCTGCAGGGGGAGCTAGTGACCGCGTCGAAAGCCATCATCGAGAAGGAGTACCAGCCTCGTGTCGTGGTCAGTAAAACTGGACCGAACCCCTTCAACAAGCTCACAGACCACGAGCTGGAGGAGTATCGCAAGGAAGTGGAGCTCAAGCAGAAAGGCACAGAAGGTAAGAACACAAATACTGTCCGATCAATACTGAGACTGAAGCGGATGCAAAGAATGACCTGTGATGCTATTTAAAAATGTATATATGTTCAAAAGTTTAGGGGAGGCAATACATTTTTTTTGCTTACCAAAGGTGCATTTATTTGATCAAAAATACAGTAAAAATGTTAAATATTATTATAATTTAAAATGTCTGTTTTTTGTGTGTGTATCTGTTTTAGTGTGTTTTTTTATTTCTGTGATGTGCAGCTGTATTTTCAGCATCATTACTCCAGTCTTCAGTGTCACATGATCTTTTTGTAAATGTGTTTGTCACTTTTGAGCAATTTAATGCATCCTTGCTGAGAAAAAATATTAATTTCTTAAAAAAAAAAAAAAAAACTTGCCTACTTAAAATTTTTGAAAGTTATTTTTTTTTTTAATATTTTATGATTTTTATTTTATTTGTATTTTTTTTAATGATTTGAGCAGTTGTATGAGCACAAGTAATGTTGGCCAAACAAATGAGGGTTTTGTGCAAAGTTGTGGATTTGTTGCACGTGAATCCTGCGCAGCCCACCAGCGCCCTCCACAGGTCAGGAGAGAAACTGTTGTACTGCATTTAGCACAGGTCGAAGAGTCGTTTTCGGGCCGGGGTGGGGTCCAGGATGAGTACGTAATGTAGACGTCACGTGCGGGAAGGAGGGGATCCGCAGGCCACTGCGACCCCCCCGCCCTCCATAATCTCCAGCCGCGGCACTGAGTCGGGTCGGGACAGCCCTGCGGATCCTCCAGGATCCCCTCAGAAGGAGTTTCTCTCGGCGGTGCTGAAAGCTCTGGGCTGTGATGTTGAGTCTGAGCCGTCTGCAGGTACCTCCTGCGGAAGGCCCCTCTTTCTGGGTTCACTCTGACTGCGCTCGGCTCTTTCTGTCTTCCTGACTCTCGCTGTCCCTGGTTTTGAACCTTGGTGATCCAGTACACCTGTCTGTCTCCATCCCACCCTCCTCCCTGCTCTGGATCTGTAAATAAAGACTGTCACCCTCGTCCGCTCTTCCGGTCTCAATCCTGGACTGACAGTCCCCCGCGGGCTCCTCGCTGTCCTCTGGAGTGGGATTTACTGCTAAACCTGTCTGTGGGGTCTCTGAATCTGAATCTGAATCTGAACTGGGTTTTGACTCAGTGTTGATGGTGAAACTCCTCCTTAAATCTTGTTTCTTTGTTTCATGGTGTTTCTTTGGTGGTTTTCCTTTTTACTTTATAATGCAGATAAATGTTACTAATGTTAGATTAATAAATTATAATATACTGTTATCATATATAATGATTTATTAAATCAGAAAGAATCAAATTTATATAATCTAGTCAGACAAGTGTGTTTTTAGTATCATTAATATACTTTTTTTTGTAAAATATTTTGAATTGGTATTAATTTTAATATCATCCATTTGAATTTTATTGAATTTGTAATTTTTAATTTTGTTTGTTGATTTTAAGTATCATTAATATACTGTAATGGTTTTTAGTAATATTCAGAATCAGTGTTTATTTTATTTTATCCATTTTTATTTTATTTTACCTTTTTTGTGCGTTTTAGTATCATTTAATATAATATTCTTATTAATATTTTAAATTGGTGTTTATTTTTACATTATCCATTTTCATTGTAACTTTTGTTAGTTTTAGTAAATTATTTTTTTGTAATTTTAGTTTTATAATAATAATAATAATTATTATTATTATTTATTATTATTATACATTTTTATTTCTAATTTAGTTTTAGTATGTAAACCTGAAAATTTATTGCAAAATTTGAAAAAGAAATTTTTTTTTATAAAAATTGTTTTATTATATTATATTTTAGTTTTAAGTAACAAATGTTTCTTTTTTATGTGTGTTTTTTTTTTTTTAAGCTCATGGTGATTGAGTTGCATAGAATCATCATCTGCTGATATGTTTTGGCAGTTTTTAGGCTTTTGTCTACTTAAAAAGTGCACTACTCAGCTCAGTTTGACACATTTTATCATATTTACATGCATTGCACAGATTTTTCCCTTCATTCAGTGTCAAAAGTGCACTGCTCCATGTGCGCTTTGTTATTATCCACTTTTGTAACATGTCATTTTGTTTCTTTTAATTTTTTTTATTTTTTGTTTTTAGAGCTGTGCATTTGAGCAGGTTTGTATATCCAGACAGAGCTGTGAAGCTGCTTGTGTTCTCTGTAGGTCAGACACCGGAGGCTGAAGAGGAGAAGGTCCCCAGCTCACCTGTGCGTCTGGAGGAAGGTACGTCCATCCGCTCTCAGAGCACGAGTCTTTGTTCGTTACTTAACATTTTTAGACATTTATTGCTGTTTGTAATAACAGACCAAAGGGAAGCATTGATGTTTTGTTTTAGTTTACCCTCATAATTATAGAAGAATCTGTCTCGACACTTATTTCAACAGCAGTGTTATCATGACAGCTGACTGAAATCCATTTTAATGGAAGATTAATGACAAAATCTTTATTTAAAAAAAAAAAAAATGAAATAGAAATATATATATAAATATATCAATTTTTAACCAATGTATATCTATATATATATATATAGTTATTTATTTATTTATTTTATTTTTTTATTATTATTATTCTTATTTTTTATTATTATATATAATTATATATCTATATATATATATATATATATATATATCTATATATATATATAATATATATATTTTTAAGGTTTTATTCTACCTTCTTGGTCTTTATTACTGTGGATTACACCCATCTTATCAAAATAGGAGCTGTTATGTTGGGTTTTATTCTTTATATAATAAACATTTTTTGTTTGGTTTCAATATAATAAACATTTTCAACAACATTCAACAACATTTTCACCTTTTTGACATTGATACCAATAATTAATATGAGAATTCTTTTAATAATAATAATAATAGGCTAATATTATAAATCTATACTACATGCCTTTTAAAATAAAATAAAGCAAAAAGTTAAATAAAATATATTTGAATAAATATTTAACACATTTTTTGTAAGCACATTTGTTGTCCTTATGTATCTGATACTGAGTATGGTTCCTAGTAAACCATGCAGTTTAGTCGATTGGTAGTATTTTAGGGCCTGAATGTCATCAGAAATGTCAAATTCTTCTTTAATTCAGGTGTAATCTACATCGCCTGTCTTAAAAGTCCTCATTCTCCCTTCATGCTCATTTCTTCTTCTATACTTCCAGTGCTCTGTGCGTCTCTTTAGGGTTTCTGTTAGTTTCTTTGTAATTTAACCCGGTGGCTGTGATTTGATCTGCATAGACATTCTCTCTCTACTTGTGCTTTTTCTTCTTCGTGGCTGCGTCACAATCAGGAGATGGAAATGCGAAAGAGTACCTGTTACCATAGTAAGTACCCCCCACACACACACACACACACACACATGCTTGAGTATTCTTTCCTTCACGCACGCCTTCAGCTCACTCCTCTGCTGTCAAACTCTCATCTTCTGTCCTCACGTTCCTCTGGGTTTTGTTTGTTGTGAGGGATGATCTGCTCCGCTCCAGAAGACTGAAACACATTTAGCTTCTATAATGTGAATGATTTTTTAGGATTTGATTGGATTTAAATCATTTAGACTGACATTATTGGTTAATTTTACTTTTCCATACTGTCACAACTCAAAAAAATATAAAAAAAATAAATGAATAAATAAAAATAAAATTCATATGAGGAGGAGGTTAATAAAATGTAATGACTTTATTAAATAAAAAATAAATAAAATAACATTTAACTTTTATAATGTCAGCTTAAATAAATAAATAAAATAAATAAATTAATTTTATAATTTCATATTAGGTGGATGTTTATAATATGTAATTTATTTTTTTTAGTAAATAACTAAAATTCCATAAAATAACGTTTAACTTTTATAATGTGACTGATTTGAACAAGATTTGTTTGGATGTAAACCTGTAATAAAATTACATTATTGGTTAATTTTACTTTTCCGTATTGTCACAACTCAAAAAAAAATAAACATACATAAATATAAATACATAAATAAAACTAATATAAGGAGGAGGTTAATAAAATGTAATTAAATTTTTTAAATAAAGAAATAAAATCCCGTGAAATAACATTTAACTTGGAGAGTTGTTTGGATGTAAACCTGTAATAATATGACATTATTGGTTCATTTTTCTTTACATACTGTCACTACTATTTTTTTTTTTTTTATTTAATAAGCAAAGGAAGTTATCCAAATTTAAAGAAAGTTTTAAATAAAAATATTAACTTACATTTAAATTTGCAAAAAAACTAGCAAATATTTCTTTTCAATAATGTGACTGAATTCATCAAGATTTGAGTCGATTTTGTTTAAATGTAACTTTTTTTTCATCATAGGAGGAATTTAAAATAGTTTTTTAATACAAATCAAGCAATTTTTCATAATTTACACTAAAAAAAAATCATAGGAGGAGGTTAATAAAATTTTATGACAATTTTTAATGCAAAAAGCAATTTTCCGATAACATTTAACTTCTATAATGTGACTGATTAATAGAATTTGTTTGGGTGTAAACCTGTTAAACTAAGACATTAATAGTTCGTGGTACTTTTCCGTGCTGTTACAACTAACAAACTTTTTGTTAAATTATTTTCATAGGTAACACTTGAAGACTTTATATAAAGCATTATAACAGTATTCATAATGTATGTTATAATGCATTTTAAGCAATTATAACCAAAGTTAAAATGCATTAAAATATTAGCAGTTTCGTGTTACGTCTGGAATTGATTGGTTGTTGTGTTTTACTGCATTAAACTAAAGGTGTAACGATGAATAGATTATAATACTCTACTGTCATAATCAATGCAATACAAAACTCGATTTATGCATTAAAAATACTTTTATAATGCATTATATTTATAAAGCATTCTCGTTACCAAAAATTTGAATTATAAAAAAAACAAGCCTTTTTTTCCATAAAAAAATAATAATAATAATAATAATAAAAATAATTCACTGAATTGTGCATAGTAAGACCAAAGACACGTCACCTCATTATTATGGATATATTAATGTTATTTCATAGGTATAGATGATTTAATGTCATTTTTTCCATAGAACAGCTGATTGATATAATAATTGAAGTCGATGTTTCTCAAACCGTCTGGAGTTCGGTGCGATCATGCTAGCAACAAATCTCTCCCTAGAAACGTCTCCTTTTATTCCTCTTCTAACTTCTGTAACAATAAGCATCAAGGATCTTTGATGTCTAGTATTGCAGAACAGGTCATGTATGAATATTACGATTTTGTTTTTGATTTATTTTGATTTTGATATCGTTCCAGCAATCTCTAACGTGTTTTAGAGCGTGCGGTTGGTTCATCTCTGTAGATGTCAGATATTAGTGAGCGTATGCGTGTTTGGTTGTTATTTGTAGATATAATATATCGTTTATGTATTTGATGCAGTTTGGATGAAATAAATGTAGGCTTGATGAGCAGAAGAGACTCTTCAAAAACATTACAAATCTAGATGGATTGATGGATGGATGATAGATAGATGATAGATAGAAAGATGGATGGATAGACTGGATGGATGATAGGATAGATGGATAGATTATAGATAGATAGTAATATGGATGGATGGGATGGATGGATGATAGATAGATGGATAGATTATAGATAGATAGTAAGATGGATGGATGGATGGATGGATGGATGGATGGATGGATGATGATAGATAGATAGATAGATGGATAGATAGATAGATTATAGATAGTAAGATGGATGGATGGATGGATGGATGATAGATAGATGGTATGATTATAGATAGATAGTAAGATGGATGGATGGAATGATAGATAGATGGATAGATTATAGATAGAAAGTAAGATGGAGGATGGATGGATGGATGATGATGTAAGATAGATGGATAGATTATAGATAGTAAGATGGATGGATGGATGGATGATAGATAGATGGATAGATTATTAGATAGTAAGATGGATGGATGGATGGATGGTGATGATGATAGATTGATGGATAGATTATAGATAGATAGTAAGATGGATGGATGGATGGATGAATATGTAGATGGATAGATTATAGATAGATATAAATGGATGGATGGATGGATGATGATAGATAGATGGATAGATTATAGATAGATAGTAAAGATTGAATGGATGGATGGATGATAGATAGATGGATATATTATAGATAGATAGTAAGATGGATGGATGGATGGATTGGATTGATAGATAGATGGATAGATTATAGATAGATAGTACATGGATGGATGGATAGATGGATGGATGATAGATAGATAGATGGATGGATTATAGATAGATAGTAAGATGGATGGATGGATGGATGATAGATAGATGGATAGATTATAGATAGATAGTAAGATGGATGGATGGATGATGATAGATAGATGAGAAAGATGGATGGATGGATGATGATAGAAAGATAGAAAGAAGGATGATTGAAGGATGGATGGATGGGTGATGGATGGATGGATGGATGGATGGATGGATGGATGGATGATGGATAGGATGGATGGATGGAATAGATAGATAGTAAGATGGATGGATGGATGATAGATAATGATAGAAAGATGGATAGATATAGATAGATAAGAAAATGGATGGATAGATGATAGATAGATAGAAAGATGGATGGATAGATAGAATGATGGATGGATGGATGGATGGATGGATGAATGATAGAAAGATGGATGAATGATAGATGGATTGATGATAGATAGATAGATAGATAGATAGATAGATAGATAGATAGATAGATAGATAGATAGAAGGGTGGATGAATGATAGAAAGATGGATGGATGGATGGATGGATGATGGATGGATGGATGGATGGATGGATGATGATAGATGGATAGATGGATATAGATAGATAGTAGATGGATGGATGGATGGATGGATGATAGATAGATAGAGATGGATAGATTATGGAGATAGATAGTAAATTGGGATGGATGGATGATGATAGATAGATGGATAGATTATAGATAGATAGTAAGATGGATGGATGGATGGATGAGGATAGATGATGGATAGATTATAGATAGATAGTAAGATGGATGGATGATGGATGATAGATAGATGATAATGATAGATAGATAGTAAGAATGGATGGATGAGAGTATGGGTTGATGAGTATGGGTTGATGGATGGATTAGATAGTAAAGATGGATGGATGGATGGGGATGATAGATAGATGGATGATTATAGATAGATAGTAAGATGGAGGATGGATGGGATGGATGATGATAGATGGATAATTATGAGATAGATAGTATAGATGGATGGATGGATGGATGGATGATGAGATAGATGGATAGATTATGAGATAGATAGTAAGATGGATGATGGATGGATGATAGATAGATGGATAGATTATAGATAGATAGTAAGATGGATGGATGGATGGATGGGTTGGATGTGATAGATAGATGGATAGATGATATAGATAGATAGTAAGATGGATGGAATGGATGGATGATAGATAGATGGATAGATAGATTATAGATAGATAGTAAGATGGATGGATGGATGGATGGATGATAGATAGATGGATAGATTATAGATAGATAGTAAGATGGATGGATGGATGGATGGATGATAGATAGCTAGATGGATAGATTATAGATAGATCGTAAGATGGATGGATGGATGGTGATAGATAGATGGATAGCTTATAATAGATAGAAAGATGGATGGATGGATGGATGGATGGATGATGATAGATGGATGGATAGATTATAGATAGATAGTAAATGGATGGATGGATGATGTAATAGAGATGGGATAGATAGATTATAGATAGATAGTACAGATGGGATGGATGTGATGGATGGATGATAGATAGATGGATAGATTATAGATAGATAGAGGAAGGATGGATGGATGATGGATGATGATGGATAGATGGATAGATTATAGATAGATAGTAAGATGGAGGATGGATGATGGATGATAGATAGATGGATAGATTATAGATAGATAGTAAGATGGATGGATGGATGGATGGATGATAGATAGATGGATAGATTATAGATAGATAGTAAGATGGATGGATGGATGGATGATAGATAGATGGATAGAGGGGGATAGCTAGAATAGTAAGATGGGATGGATGGATGGATGGATTGGATGGATGATGATAGATAGATGGATAGGATTATAGATAGATAGTAAGATGGATGGATGGATGGATGATAGATTGATGGGATAGATGAGATAGATAGATAGTAAGAATGGATGGATGGATGGATGATAGATGAGAAGAAAGATGGATGGATGGATAGATGATAGATAGATAGAAAAATGGATGATGGAAAGATGGATGGATGATGGATGGATGGATGGATGGAGGGATGATGATAGATAGATGGATAGATTATAGATAGATAGTAAGATGGATGGATGGATGATAGATAAATGATAGAAAGATGGATAGATGATAGATGGTTGGTGGGTTGGTTGGTTGTATATAGATGATAGATAGAAAGATGGATGGATAGATAGAAGGATGGATGGATGGATGAATGATAGAAAGAAGATAGATAGATAGATAGATAGATAGATAGATAGATAGATAGATAGATAGATAGATAGAAGGGTGGATGAATGATAGAAAGATGGATGGATGATTGAAGGATGGATGGATGGGTGGATGGATGGATGGATGGATGGATGGATGGATGGATGATGATAGATAGATAGATAGATTATAGATAGATAGTAGGATGGATGGATGGATGATAGATAAATGATAGAAAGATGGATGGATGGATAGATGATAGATAGATAGAAAGATGGATGAATGATAGAAAGATGGATGGATGGATGGATGGATGGATGGATGGATGATGATAGATAGATGATGGATAGATAGTAAGATGGATGGATGATAGATAGATAGATAGATGGATAGATAGATAGATTATAGATAGTAAGATGGATGGATGGATGGATGGATGATAGATAAATGATAGAAAGATGGATGGATGGATAGATGATAGATAGATAGAAAGATGGATGGATGGATGGATGATAGATGATAGAAAGATGGATGGATGGATAGATGATAGATAGAAAGAAGGATGATTGAAAGATGGATGGATGGATGGATGGGTTGGTTGGTGGATGGATGATGATAGATAGATGGATAGATTATAGATAGATAGTAAGATGGATGGATGGATGATAGATGATAGGAAGATGGATAGATGATAGATAGATAGAAAGATGGATGGATAGATAGAAGGATGGATGGATGGATGAATGATAGAAAGATGGATGAATGATAGATGGATGGATGGATGATAAATAGATAGATAGATAGATGGATAGAGAGATAGATAGATAGATAGATAGATAGATAGATAGAAGGGTGTATGTATGTTGGTAGGATGGATGAATGATTGAAAGATGGATGATGGATGGATGGATGGATGGATGGATGGATGGATGGATGGATGAGTGTTGGCTGGATGGATGGATGATGATAGATGGATAGATAGATTATAGATAGATAGTAGGATGGATGGATAAGATGATAGATAAATGATAGAAAGATGGATGGATGGATAGATGTTGGTTGGTTAGAAAGATGGATGGATAGATAGAAGGATGGGATGAATTAGATAAAGATAGATGGATGGATGGATGGATGGATGGATGGATGGATGATGATAGATAGATGATGGATAGATAGAAAGATGGATGGATGATAGATAAATGATAGAAAGATGGATGGATAGATTATAGATAGTAAGATGGATGGATGGATGGATGGATGATGATAGATAGATAGATAGATGGATAGATGGATGGATTATAGATAGTAAGATGGATGGATGGATGGATGGATTATAGATAGATAGTAAGATGGATGGATAGATAGAAAGATGGATGAATGATAGAAAGATGGATGGATGGATGGATGGATGGATGATGATAGATGGATAGATAGAAAGATGGATGGATGGATGATAGATGGATTGATGGATAGATAGAAAGATGGATGGATCGTTAAACACTGCTTACAAATGTCTTTTTCAATATTCTATTAATTTTTTCTCTTGCTAAATATAAGTATAACCTGATTTTTTTTTAATGCTGTCAGAAATGTATTTGTGCTACATAAATATATTGCAATAATAACTGAAACTGTACTGCCTTAATGTTCTAGTGTTATTTACATTGTCATGAAAAATAATTTAATATAATAATAATGTAAATAATACATTTAATGCAGGGTCCTGTATATATTCGGTAAAGCATTAATATTAACAAGATTCAAGATTCAAGATTCAAGATTTTTATTTGTCACATACACAATTATATAGAGCATATATAACCAGCAGTGAAATGTGAGTCAGGTACGCTCCATGGACATTGCAATTATTAAAGAATACAACACAGATGAAAATATACATAAATATAGCTATGAAAGAATGAATAAAAGTAAACAATAAAAATATAAGAATAAAATATAAATATATAAAGAGATGTATACTGTAGAATTAAATATATAGTGGAAAATAATGTGCATGAAAGTAAACTGTAGTCTTAAATAATGAGATACACAGGAATGTACAAGAGGCAAATGTGCAAACAGGTTGACACTTTCAGTATGTCAATGTGAGGTAGTGAATGATGAATATCTTACTGATAAAGTGAATATTAAGTGGAGACATGAAGATGTTAAGAGGCTTGTTTTTGAGTTTAGGAGCCTGATGGCCTGGGGGAAGAAACTCCTCCTAAGTCTCTCAGTTTTTGACATCAGGCTACGGAAACGCTTACCAGATGGCAGCAAAGTGAAAAGATGGTTACTGGGGTGAATGGAGTCCTTGATTATTTTAACAGCTCTGCTTTTGCAGCGTTTGAGGTAGATGTCCTGCAGAGAGGGGAGAGAGCAGACCCTGAGATGCGCTCAGCTAAGCGCACAACTCTCTGCAGGGCTTTGCAGTCATGACTGGAGCTGTTCCCATACCACACTGATATACACTGAGTCAATACACTTTCAATGGCCCCTGAATAGTAAGTTTTCAGGATTGCAGGTGAAACCCTGAATTTTCTCAGCTGTCTCAGATGGTACAGTCTTTGCCTGGCTTTATTAACCTGTGTTTGAATGTGTGTAGTCCAAGTCAGGTCCTCGGAGATGTTTACACCGAGGTACTTGAAGCTGCTCACCCTCTCCACAGGGGTCCCGCTGATCATTAGAGGAGTATAGGGCTGCTGCTGTCTCTTCCTGAAGTCAACAATCAGCTCTTTAGTTTTGCTCACATTCAGAGAGAGACAATTGTCCTGGCACCATGATGTTTAATTTCTCTACCTCATCCAAGTATGCGGTCTCATTATTGTTGGAAATGAGGCCCAGAACCACAGTATCATCAGCAAATTTAATAATAGATGTGGAGCTGTGGGAAGACACGCAGTCATGGTGTGTAGAGAGAGTAGAGCAGGGGACTCAGGACACAGCCCTGTGGGGCTCCTATGTTCAGGGTGATGGAGTTAGAGGTGAACTGGCCTACTTTCACCACTTGAGGTCTGCCGGTGAGGAAACCAGAATCCAGTTGCATAGTGAAGAATTCAGGCCGAGGTCCATGAGTTTAGAAGCTAGCGTGATGGGGACTATAGTATTGAAAGCTGAGCTATAGTCGATAAATAGCAGCCTTACATAGTTCCTGTTATTGCTGTCAATGTGTGTGAGAGAAGAGTGCAGGATGTGAGAGATGGCATCATCAGTGGATCTGTTTGGGCGATAAGCACAAACTGAAGAGGGTCCAAAGTATCCGGGATGGAGGAGCTGATGAAGTTTTTTTCAACCAGTCCCTCAAAGACCTTCATGACTATTGATGTGGAGGGCAACTGGACGATAGTCATTCAGGCAAGAGGGGTTATTGTTCTTAGGCACAGGGATGATGACAGATTTTTTGAAGGAGGTGGGAACCACCGATGTAGCAAGAGACTCATTAAAAATGGATGTAAACAAACCAGCGAGCTGATCAGCACAGGACCGCAGAATACGGCCAGAAATCCCATCAGGTCCGGCTGCTTTCCTGACATTCACTCGCTTTAGAGCCCTCCGAACCTCGTCCTCAGACACACGGTGATCACATGATTATCGCTGCTCTGAATGCTGTTTCCTGACGCGCTGATCGGCAGACTCGCGCTGCTCAGATTGCTTTCAAAGCGGCCGTAGAAAGTGTTTAGCTCGTCAGCCAGCGACGGATCTGCTCTCACCTCTGCAGAGGATTTATTTCCAAAGGCACAGATGGTTCTTAGTCCTTGCCACATGCGTCGGGAGTCATTGAGCTGGAAATGTGACTCTATTCGTTCCCTGTATCGGAGTTTGGCGGCTCTTACTGCGCGTCGGAGAGCATAGCATAGTAACAGTTGCTTGAATTAAGGTCCTAATTTTGCAAACTAGGCTTTTTCATAATTCACTCTGAAACTCTGTTGTGTTGATTAGTGTTTGTTAATTAGGTAATTGCATTGGGTACCAGTTTGAAGATTAGCATCTGTATCTGGACATCGGTGTACTTTTACAGGGATTGAAGTTTTACGGTCCGAGCCAAGCTTGAGTTCCCCCTGGACTCTTAAACTAATTACAAACTCATCGTTCTCGTCTCCTCCTCCACAGAGGCACAGCAGGAGCAGACGTTTAAAGACGAGACCCTCCCCGATCTGACCCCCGACGAAGTCTTCGAAGACCCCGCCCTCCCTGCAGAAGACCCCGCCCCTGAGCAGGCAGACCCCGCCCCTCAGTCAGAAGGGGAGGAGCCTGTTGCCGGGGACGACGCGGCTGGTGATCACGGCAGCGACGAATCGCCCAACAAATCCCCGTCAAAGAAGAAGAAAAAGTTTCGCACCCCATCGTTCCTGAAGAAAAACAAAAAGAAGTCCGAAACCCAGTGAGGAAGCTTTGCTCAGGCCTCCGGCTTGAAATCGATTCGTTTTTGTACCATGTTCACATTCAGCGTGTCGATCTTTTTATTAAAGCTTCAGATTGTTTTTATTCTTTTAATAAATGCTGGCTGAAGTGCAGTTTAAAGTGCGGCTCGTCATGTTCAACACGTCTGTTTTTATAAACCAACAACCGCTACAATGTATCGCAAATGTATCCGATGTTACTGTTAGAGGAAATGAATCGATGAAAGACTTCCTCCTGGTGTTTAATGGAGTCTCTGCTCTGCTGCATGTTTACGAGTCTTCAGATCACATCTATAAACACCTGCAGAGAAATGCCTCGTATGATCATAACCTGTAAGACTAGACCAGAATATTCTGATTTGTTTTTGGATGGAAATAACCTGTTTATCACACATTTCACGATAAAGGCATGTTTTGTTTGGTTTAAAGAAGATGAAGCTTTTATTGTGATATTTTACATAACAAATAAGCACATTTCCCTCCCAATTATCTGCAAAATACATTTTTTGTGTGTGTGTGTGTGAAATCCAAAATGAGTCAAAATGTTTTTAATTGCTATGAAAATAAAGCCATAATGCAAAATCTCTTACTTATTAAGAAATTAATTTCTGAATGCAAGTTTTTTGGACTAAATGAATTTTTTTTTTTGCGAGTCGCCCTTTATCTGTATCTCAAGTCTCCTGTTACTAAAACGTCCTAAAAAAACACTTTTCTTCTCACGTAAAGGTTGTTTTAAAACTAGCTGTGACTTTCGTCCTGCAGTAATATGAGTGACTTCTGTTTGCTTTTTCTTTTTTATATATTTTTTTTTTTATTTTTAGTTTTAGTTATTTTTGTTTTTTTGTTTATTTTTGTTGTAGATGACACTATTGAACGTCTTGTGTAGCTGATCACAGACGTCTCAAACAGCTGCTGCTGATGATGATGATGATGATGATGATGATGATGATGATGATGATGGTTCGCGTACAAACACTGTGAAAATATTCACTCAACCATCCTGAATAATAAAGTTAATACAGCATCTCTGAGTGAATCTCACAAAGAAGCGTCCAATTTATATTTCAGCCCAAATTTAGACGAAAAAACATGAATTAAGCATAAAAGTTACCCATTTATAGGACCATTGATGCATATAATGTATATAATCTAATATCCTCATTATAAAAATAAAATAATGGAAATCATTCAAAATTTGTCATTTATTATAATCAGTATACATTTAGTACAACAAATACGTTATGTATACTTGCAAATATGCTTTATACTTTTTCTGTATTGCAGTAATGAGATTTTTTTTTTTTTTCGGTTCATATTTCACCCCAAATTTAAAAAAAAAAAAAAAATCATAAAAAGTGTATATATATGATGAATTTTTTTTTTTTTTTATTGTTTTTTCTAATTTTTTCCTGAAATCACTATAATGCATAAATATCCACTTTGCTGTAATACAGTTATGGAAATCAAAAATGATTACTTGCAAATATACATTTTCTTTTAATTACAGTAATTAATAAATATTGAATTTATGAAATAATTACAATATATATTTTTTTATTTTATTTTATTTATATATTATTATTTTATTTTATTTAAAAAACGAATTTCATGGTAATGAAAATATGAAGGAAAAGTATGGGAAAAATAATTTAATAAAATTAATTAAAATGTGGTTTTCAAAATAGGATGTACTTTGATTTTCATTCTTTTGATTTGGCGTTGAATTATGACTTGTGTGTTTCTTCACAGATTCATCTCTTGTTGACTAGCCTGTGCAGTTTGATCAGTTCTCTTTGAGTTTAACACATATACAAATCCGGAGAGGAGTGAAATATTTTTTTTTTTGTTGACTTGCAGTTTGAGTTTTATAAGTTTTCTTTGAGTTTTGAAATTTTTTTAATTTTAATGGTGCACATGTCTTTTGCTGAGCTTCTGTTCTTCACTTTTCTGTTGATCTTTTCAGCTGATTTATTCATAACGATACACATTAGATGATTTCTTCATTTCCAGTTTCTGTTGAATCTCTAAATGCTGTTCTTTTTTTTCCCAGAATAATTGTATGTAATATGATTTTAAAACCACAATTCTTTATTTTTTCATGGAACTGTTTATTTTGCAGCCATGAATAAAACTCCATCTTTAAAATCAGCCTTGATTTGATGATTGTTTGATTTATAAAACTGATCTAATATAACTAGTTAATGTAGGCAATATTATAAAGATCCTATTGAAATCATAATGCATTTATGACTCTGGAGCACTAAAGCAGTCTTAAGTGTCACAGGTATATTTGTAGCAATAGTCAACAATACACTGTATGGATCAAAATGATCGATTTCTCTTTTATGGCAAAAATCATTAGGATATTAAGTAAAGATCATGTTCCATGAAGATATTTAGTAAATTTCCTACCGTAAATATATCAAAACTTAATTGAACTTTATTAAAAATTTTTATTAGTAATATGCATTGCTAAGAATTCGTTTGAACAACTTTAAAGATGATTTTCTCAATATTTAGATTTTTTTGCTCCCTCAGATTCCAGATTTTCAAATAGTTGTATCTCAGACAAATATTGCTCCTCCTAACAAACATCAATGGAAAGATTATATTTTGATTATCATCTGTCTTTTCTAATTATTATTATTATTATTATAATATTATTATTTATTATTATTATTATTATTATTATTATTATTATTTTTGCTTTAGTATTTTGTTTTCTCTAGTTTTATTTTATTAGTGATTATTATCATCTGTCTCAACATTCACATTGAACCCAAATGTGAATTTGGCATTTAAATTTTTATTAGATCAGAAATACAGAAAAAAACAGTAAAATTTTTAAATATTATTACAATTTAAAATAACTTGTTTTCTATGTGAATTTGAAAATAAATAAAAAATTCTGAAGATCATGTGACACTGAAGACTGGAGTAATAATGCTGAAAATTCGCATCACAGAAATAAATTACAGATTTTTTCACATAGAAAACACTTAATTTGAAATGGTAATAATATTTTACAGTATTATTGTTTTTCTGTATTTTTGGTCAAATAAACGCAGCCTTGATGAGCAGAAGAGACTTCTTTAAAAAACATTAAAAATTCCAAACTTTTGAACAGCAGTGTACATTCAGATTTAAACACATTCGAATATTTACATTATTATAATAAACAGATGTGTTATTTACCAGTGGGCGGGGCAGCAGAGGCCTTGGCGGTGGCGTCACCGCGTGACGCAGCGACGCACGAGCGTGCTCCCGTCAGCTGATCAGTGAGCCGCTGCGGAAGTAACGCGAATCGGTGCGATATTTTCACGAAATCAACGGCAGGACGAGCATGAGACGATAAAGAGCGGCTCCGGTGAGTGAAACACACCGACATCTAACCTGTCCCGCGACCGGAAGCGGAGAGAGCCGCGCTGTCACATAATAACGAGGATAAACACACTGACAGACGAGCCAGAGCTCAATATACACACTATAATCATACACACAATTAACACATACATGATCTTCAGAAATCATTCTAATATGCCGATTTATTTAATTATCAATGTTGGAAACCGCTTAATGTATATTATATAACCTGTGATACTTTTTTAAGGATTATGTTGATGAATGAAAAAAGATCAGCATTTATTCAAAAAAGAAATCTTTTCTAAAAATGTCTTTACTGTCACTTAAAAAAAAAAATCAATTTTACACATCCTGAATAAAAGTTTTTTTTTTTTTTTTTTTTTTTTAAATAGATAAAAAATAAATAAATAAAAAATTTATGACCACATACTTTTTAACGGTAGTTTATATTGTTACAAAAGATTTCTATTTTAAGTAAATGCTGTTCTTTTTTTAAAAAAATTATTCATCCAAGAATCTTAATAAAAGTAAATCACAGGTTCCCAAAAAATATGAAGCAGCAAAAACTAATAAATCATCATATAAGAATGATTTCTGAAGATCATGTGACACTGAAGACTGGAGTAATGATGCTGAAAATACAGCTGCACATCACAGAAATAAATTACAGTTTAACAGAGATTCACACAGTAAAAATGTATTTTAAATTGTAATAATATTTCACAATATTACTGATTTTTTTGGTCAAATAAATGCATCCTTGATGAGCAGAAGAGACTTCTTTAAAACACATGACAGTTCTTACTGATCCCAAACTTTTGACCAGCAGTGTTTATATGTATTATATCATGTAAAATTTGAGCGTTTATTGATTCATGCAGTGTTTTGCCTTGATATGAAAGCCGCTGTAAGTTTAAAACACACTGGACGGACGTAAGATGATTGTTAGACCTGGCCTGGTTTCTCTGGCTCATGATCATCTTTTATAGGTTTTAGATTCTAGATTCAGCACTGTGTTGCCGTCTCAGCTGTGTTTCGTTTTATTTGACCTTTATTAAAGATGTTATTTGATTGTGCATGCCTGCTGATTTGTTTAAATGCATTACGTCAAGGAAATTTGACTTAAATTTCACCAAAACAGATGCTTTTCGTACAGATTTCAGAACACAGAGAGACTTCTGTTAAGTGCTCTTAGTCTCTAGTTTCTGCGTGGTATTGTTCTAGTAATATCTGTTGATGCTCAGGCTTTTGTTTGTTCATCTAGACATATTAAATAAATGCACGATCAAATACATGTCATTAATGGACATTTTTTAATGCGTGCTCTTGGTAGCATTAAATTTTTTTTATCAAATATCACACTGAAAGAGTTTATATAATTGCTATACTTTGTTAAAAAAAATTGTTTTATTTGCAAAAAAATTTAAATAATATAAAAATAATTAAAATAATATTTATTTATTTTTCTTATACCTTATCAGAAGCAATGGCAATTTTATATAAATATAAATTCATAAATAAATAAATATATATCTATAGTATATTCAGTGTGTGTGTGTTTATATACTGTATATTCTCTACTTCTTCATTTTAGTTTTCTGGAATTTCCAACCGTGCATTGATTGGGTCTGATGGTTTCGCTTCACTTTCTCTCTCTCTTCAGTGTCACAGAGAACATGTCAGGAAACAGTCTGGTATTACCCATAGTCCTGTGGGGCCGCAGTGCGCCCACTCACTGCATCTCCAGTCTGCTGGTGCTGGACGATCTGACCGCCGTCATCACCGGCTGCCATGATGGACAGATCTGCATCTGGGACATGACCCCAGAGCTGGAGGTGAGAGGTCATCATCTGCGCTCATCCAGACCCAGAAGACTTTCTTTCTTCCAGGGTTGGGATGTTGTGAGGGTTATAAGCGCTCGGGTGTG
>NC_056592.1:811560-821560 GCF_018340385.1 Cyprinus carpio
TTCCTATATAAATATAACCACATAAATACATACATACACACATATGTACGGGGTGCACATGGGTTTAGTGCTCACACTGCACATTAAATATAACTATAAAAAAATTTAATTAATAAACAAAATGATACATTTTGATAATACTATTATATTTTAAAATAAAAAATGAGTATTATATAAAAATACAATTATTTTATAGTACACATAAAAAACACAATATTAATATTTACAATTTTCTTTTTTTTTTCACCATTTCAAAATTTTCTGCGTTTTCAAACCTTAAATTAGCAAACCTATATTTTAGCGGGTTGTAAGTCTGTTTTAGCGCTGCTGAGTGTAGTGTGTTAGTGAGTGAAATGATTTTCACAGTTTTTTTACCTGCATACCACTTATGTGCACCCCTGCATATGTACACGCATACATAGAGTTTCAAATAAAATTGCCAACAAATAATCACACACTCACAGAAATCCAGCAGATGAGCTCACACACTTACACACTACTTGTGATGTCAGAGCTACGGACTATTAAACTACTGCTGCTGAACAGTGTGTGTGTGTGTTTCAGCTGTCTCCCAGCGAGCGAACACTTCCGGAGCAACGTCGGGAAGAAGGCGGAAGGTTCGATCCCTCTTTTGGTCTACAGCATAGAGGACCGCGCTGACAAACAGGTCAGACACACACACACACACACACCAATAAAATTGAGAGAAAAAAGTCAAAATTGCGAGAAAAGAGTCAGAATTGGGAGATATAACTCGCAATTGCAAGAAAAATGTCAGAATTGTGAGAAAAAGTAAAAATTGTGTGAAAAAGTAAAATTTGCGAGAAAAGAGTCAGAATTGTGAGAAAAAAAGTAAAAATTGCGAGAAAAGAGTCAGAATTGCGAGAAAAAAGTCAGAATTGTGTGAAAAAAGTAAAAATTGCGAGAAAAGAGTCAGAATTGCGAGAAAAATTCAGAATTGCGAGAAAAGAGTTAGAATTGCGAGAAAAGAGTCAGAATTGCGATATATAACTTGCAATTGCAAGAAAAATTTCAGAATTGTGAGAAAAAAGTAAAAATTGCGAGAAAAGAGTCAGAATTGTGTGAAAAAAGTCAGAATTGCGAGAAAACGTCAAAATTGCGAGAGAGTCAGAATTGCGAGATATAACTCGCAATTGCAAGAAAAATTTCAGAATTGCGAGGAAGAGAAAGGAAAAGAAAAAAAGTAAAACCGTCCAAGAAAAATTTCAGAATTGCGAGAAAAAAGTAAAAATTGCAAGAAAAAGTCAAAATTGCGAGAAAAAATCAGAATTGTGAGAATTGGAGATATAACTTGCAATTGCAAGAAAAAGTAAATTGTGAGAAAATAGCTGGAATTGTGAGGAGAAAGTCAAAATTGCGAGAAAAAGTCAGAATTGCGAGATATAACTTGCAATTGCAAGAAAAGGTCAAAATTAAGAGGAAAAAATCAGAATTAAAATTGAAAAAGTGGAAAAAACAACTCCATCTAGTGGCCATTTTCATGTTTAGCAGCCTCCATACGCACGTGGCTCAGAGTTCAGCCCGCTAGCAGTGAGTGTGTTTGACGGCTCGCTCTGGAGCTCTGGATGTTTGCAGACGTTGATGTTTCTGTGGCTGGTCTCCTGCAGCTCCTGATTTGTCCGCCCGTGACACGCTTCTTCCTCGGACGGAGAGAGCTGCTGATCCAGGGTGACTCTGCGGGGCGACTGACGGTGTGGAGCGTCCCAGAGACCTCGCCCTCACAGCCGCTGTCCTCCGCCGCAGGTACACCACAGAATCAAATTCACCAAAAACACACTGCTGACAGATAAAAAAAACTACCAAACTTTTAAACATTGTTTTCATAAGCCTAATATTATACTTTTCACACATTACAAAAATATTAACATAATTTTTTTAACTTTCTTTAACCAATATAACATTTAAAAAAAACATTTTTTTTCATAAACTGAATATTATAAACAGTATTGTAAATATTTTTGAACAATTTTAGAACAAACTTTGAATATTAAAAACATTAATATAACAATTTTTTAAAAAAAAATTTCACAAACTGAATATTGTAAACAGTATTTTAATTATTTTCTTGCACAAATTGTGACTTTTATGAACAGTTTCTAAAAAATATAAACATAAAACTATTATAAACAGTATTGTAACATTTTTTTTTACTTCTTTTCATAAGCTAAATATTATAAAAATCAATGTAACCTAAAAAAAAGAACTTTCTCCACATAAAATATTATAGTCTATTAAAGTATTGAGTATTAAAAGTAGTTTTTCAACATTTTTACAAACTGTGAATATAATAAACAGCATTGTAGCTATTTTAAAAAAAAAAAATTTTCAAAAACCGAATATTATAAACAGTTTTGTAGCTATTTTTTTATTGTAATTTTTTTTAATAGTATATTAACAATTTGTTTTATTTATTTACTTTTCATTCAGTTTTTTTTCACAAACTGGATATTATAAAAGGTATTGTAACTATTTTTAACATTAATTTTTTTTTTTATTTTAGACAAAAGAAGTGTGAAAAAACACTACTTCTGTGTGGTTTCCTGAAGCTAGCAACACCGATTCTGTTGTTAAATGTGCATATAATGAGGTCACGTGATAAATGGAGTAAGAGAGTAAACAATGAAGCATATTAATCTTTAAAAGTGTGCATGATGCATTATGCTGGCATCAGCTGTAGATTTGTTCAGTTTGCTGTAGTGCGTCGGTGTCGCCCTCTACTGTGTGTGTTCAGTACTGCACCACACACACTGCCCTCTTGTGGCCACCTGTAGTATTACAGAGACTGATTCCTGCATGTAACAGCACAGAAACATGTTTAAGTTCACGACACTCTTTCCTCTCCTACTGAAGAGCTTGTGTGTTCTTTTTTATTTTGTTTGCAGGATTTCTTCTGTAAGTTAAAGCCGTCTCCGGCGGGCATCATCGACCAGCTGAGCGTCCAGCCCGGCTCTAACGAGCCCGTTAAGGTGACGGCGAGCGTCTACATCCCGTCTCAGGGCCGACTGGTGTGTGGAAGAGAGGACGGCAGCATCGTGCTCGTTCCCGCTACGCAGACGGCCATCGCTCAGCTGCTGCAGGGAGAACACATGCTGCACAGAGGTGCCACACAATGTTATTGTTCTAAACATTTAATAATAAGTATTATTATTATATTTACAGTGTTATTTATTATTTGTAACAAATGTAGGATTTTAATATAGTTTAATATATGTTGTTGTATTTATTTATTTATTATTACTGTTATTATTAATTATTAAACATTCATTTTTATATATTTATTATTATAAATGATTATTATTATTATTAATTATTAAACATAATTTTTAATATATTATTATAATTAATTATTAAACATATTTTTATGTATTTATTTATTTACTCTTATAAATAATTATTAGTATGATTCATTCCTGTGTTGAGAATGAACTGCTGGCTCTGGCTCTGTAGCTGTGTGTGTGTGTGTGTGTGTGTGCAGGTTGGCCTCCTCACCGCACTCTCAGAGGTCACAGGCACAAGGTCACGTGTCTGCTGTATCCACACCAGGTCTCTCCGCGCTACGATCAGCGCTCGCTCGTGTCCGGAGCCGACGACTTCTCCGTCATCGTCTGGGACGTCTTCACCGGCGAGATGAAGCACATCTTCTGCGTTCACGGAGGAGAAGTCACACAGCTGATCGTACCTCCGGAGAACTGCAGCGTAAGCTTCCTCCACACACGCACACACACACACACACACACACACACACACACACACACACACACACACACACTAACCAGAATCAGACAAAAGGAGGGTAAAGTAGCGTTTAGCATCGAGTGGGCGGGGCTTATTGGACCAGATACTCCCTCTGATTGGTCAAGAAGGATGGCTGTAATTTTATTGAAAATGCAGACACAGATTTCCATTTGTCTCAGATACTCAGTTACTATTTAATTTATCCAATTAATATACAATTTTAATATCAGCTGTATCATTTATGATTTATCGCCAATAGTATAAATGTGCATAATTAAAATTAATAAAATAATTAACTGCTTATAGGTACTGGCCGGAATTTTATGTGTTGTGCATCTCTATTTATTAATATATTTACAAAAATAATTCTGATATTAATCATCTTTTTTTTCTGTCCATTAGTTTCTACTTCATCAAATGCAGTAAAGCGCCTCTTATTCACTGGATAAACAAAAATATGAAGAGTTCCTTTGCAAAAACAAAATCTGTTTTTAACAATTCTCAGAAATCATGTTTTTTCATTTGTGCATTCAACTTATCTCAATCAAACTGCTGTTGGTTTTTTTTTGACTAGGTTAAAAAATAAAAAAACAGCAATAACACAATAAAACACAAGAAAAAACAGGTTATAAAAACATGGCTTTTGAAAAAAAAAAAAAAAAAAAAACTTGAGTTATCTGTTTTTTGCAAAAATAAACTCTTCACATTTAATGTATGAAATCAGTGTTTCAATTTATAGCGTCATTCATTTATTATTATATAGTTTTTATTAATACATTTTTAAATCATTTTAGTCAGTTTTAGTAATTTTGCTGTCTTTTTTTTATTTTTCTTAATATTTAGAATTTGATGTTTTTATTTGAATTTTTATATTTATATTATAACAGTTTGTATTTATATGTGTTTCATTTTCATTTAAGTTAAAATGTTTTAGAATTTTTTTGAATTTTTTTTTGTCCTTTTAACTTATTTTTATGTTTTTTTTTTTTTTAATGTCTGTTTTAATTCAGTTTTAGTTATTTTACAAACTTCAGGTTAACTAAACAAAGAATGATAAATGTTGCCTTGGCAACTAGCTGAAAAAAATAAGTTGTTATAAAAATATTTTAATGTATTCTGTTAATATTTTATTTTATTTTTATTTTATTTTATTTTATTTTATTTTGTTTTATTTTATTTTATTATTTTATTTTATTTTATTTATTTTATTTTATTTTATTTTGTTTTGTTTTTTTTTGTTGGAGAAATGTTCAGGTGATTTACTCTGTTGTTTGTTCAGGCTTTCTTCACTGCTCTGAAAGGTTTCTCTCTAGACACTGAAAAGTTCATCCGGCTCCAGACGCTGAGTCTCACCTCGGTGACCAAGACTCGGTGACCAATTAGACACAAACCTCCAGCACTAAATGTCAGACGAAGAGGCTACGAAGCAAAAGAAACGGGAGTGCTGTTGTCATGGAAACGCTCCGACCTTCCCTCCTTAAGTCATGCATGACCTTTGCTGCAGGATCGGTCGTGTGAGGCTGACCTGCAGTGACCTGCTTTTTAATTCGATTCACACTGATATCATTCTCACTGTCACTGTTGGCAGCTTTTGTCTTTCTCTGTGTTAGTGTTTTTTTCCATGTTGTTGGCATTTCGTGTATCCGCGGGCTTTTATTCTGTGTGAATGAACGGGACAGCAATCGATCATGAGACTGTTTGGGTGTTTTATTTTTACCACGAAATAAAGTCGTGCCTTTTGAGCTTGTCCCGCGTGAGACTGCTGATGTGACTGACCGGCTCTGAAAGAAAACTTCAGCAGATGTTGAATAGATAAAAAAAAAATTGAGGGTGTTTACTAGCAATTTCTGAGTGAAAATAGTTTCCTTTTTAAATTTTTTAAATAAAAGTAAATCCTACACCATTTCTTTCAGTATATCTGCTAACAAATAAATTATTCCCACCATTCTTGACCAATGAGAGACGACATCTGGACTTCTAATTCCCCTTGAAATGAATTTGAAATTAAATTAAATTAAAGTTATGTCATTTGAGCCATAAATTAGCTGTCATGTGACTTTGAAATAAACTTTAAAAGAGTAAATAGTAGAGTAAAGAGTTTAAAATTATTAAAATATTAATGAATTAATATAATTTTTTTCTTGCTATAGCCCATATTTATTTATTAAAATATTCTCACTTTTTTTAAATTTAACTTCTGTTTCAGCATGTTTAATAATCTAGTTTTATTTATTTGTTTGTGTGTATATGTTTATCTATTATATATATATAGTGTGTGTGTGCATATATATTCTATGAAGAGTAATACTTTAAATATTAATTAATTTAAATAATTTTCTTTGCTATAACTCCTATTTATTTATTAAAATTCTCTTTTTTTTAAAATACTGTTCTAGCATTTTTACTAATATATTTATTTATTTTTACTTATTTATATTTTTATTTTTTTATATTTATTTTTTTTTATTTTTTTTTTTTTTTTTTTTATGTGTATTTTTTTTATATATATACATACTATAGTACTGGCATGTGTGTTGTTTATTATATTATTATTTTACTCCATGAAATTTTTTTTTATTGTTTTTATTTTTGTATTTTCTGTTTTCATTTTAATTTTAGTTAAAGTATTAGTAGTTCTTGGCAACTAGCTGAAATAAAGTTTTTTTTTATATTTTGTTTTATTTCTAGTAATGGAAAGTTTTAGTTTTTTTATGGTTTTAGTTTTAGTTTTCTGTAGTAGCCCTGGTTCTTCATTTGTTACTCACTTTGGATAAAAGCGTCTGCTAAATTGAATAAATATCAATGAAAGATTCTTGACCAATCAGAGACAGCATCTGGCCTGCTAAGCCCCGCCTTTCTTGACTGCCTGTCGTTGTATTTTAGGCTGATATCGTGATCGTGTAAGCACAGTGCTGGTTTGCTCTGGTGTTTCAGACGCGCGTGCAGCACTGCGTGTGTTCGGTGGCCAGCGATCACTCCATCGCTCTGCTGAGTCTGAGGGAGAGCAAGTGCATCATGCTGGCGTCCAGACACCTCTTCCCCATCCAGGTCATCAAGTGGAGGCCGTGTGATGATTATCTGGTGGTGGGCTGCTCTGACGGGTCCGTGTACGTCTGGCAGATGGACACAGGTGAGTCTGGGCTCAGGGGTCATGCTCATGGTTGCCTAGCAACGGTTCAACTCGTCACATAAATATACAATTCAAGAATGTGTGTATATATTTGCCATTTTGCAGATTTCATCAGATTTATAAGGTTTTTTGGTTTTTTTTGTAGCCGTTTGGCTCTGATGACAGACTTGCAGTCATTCGTTATGATAAAGTATGCATGATTTATCCATTATCAGCCAATATTAGAACGTTTTTAGAGTTGGTTGCTACTGGATATTTTTAAATATAAGTTTTTTTTTTTTTTATTAACTATAATAATGTTTAATTTTTATGTTAAGGAAAAAAATAAAACATATTGCTATTAAAATCATTACAAACACAGCGCTGTTTCGTTTCTGAATGAATCTGCATTTTTGAATGATTCTAGTGGTGTGTCTTTTTTTCATTGCTCTTGAATCAGTTGTTTGAACGAATCGATTTCAGTTTTCAGAATTTCAGTTATGTGAATTATTTAATATGCCAATGGATGAATACCAATGGATTCTATTTACACTAAATGAAAATAGTATAGTTTTGTGAGTTTTTTATTTTTCTCTATGTATGCTCGATAATTCATTCAAATAAATGTGATCTAACCTCACTATTTCATCTCTGGATCTGATTTGAAGTGGTTGTGCAGAATTTGTCACGTTGTGCATTAAAATCGTTTAATGCACAGCTAGCCGTGTGTTATCCCTTACTAATTTTAGTTTTTAGTGTTTAGAATTTTTTAGAAGAAATAGTGTACAATTTTTATATCAGTCAAAATGTTTGTCAGCCGTAATATAAATATACTGTACATAAAATAAAAATTATATTTATTGACATCAGCCAGAATTGTGCATCTACAGTTATTAATAATCTGATATTTTTTTGTGTGTGTCCATCAAGTTCTTCATAATCAAATGCAATAAATTGTCTTTCATTTGTGCGATATTAATTCACTGGATTATACAGAAATACGGTATATATGATCACATTTAATATATAAAACAAGTGTTAATTTAATAGTGTCATTGATATACTATTATATAGTATTTATTTAGTATTATAGCTTTTATTTTTATATTTATTGTTTTCATTTAAATTTTTGTTTTTTTATTTTCATTTTTCTGTCTTTATTTTTATTTCAGTTTGTCATTTTAATACTTTTAGCATAAACACTTTTCTTCTTTTTTGCCAAGACATCATTTCTAATTTTCTCTCTATTTTTCTGCTGATATTAATATATTTTTTACTTTTTATTTAAATATCTTACCTAATATTTACATTTAGTTTTCAGCTCCAATTTTTTCAGGGCAAAAAACGATGTATCGGTTTTTTGGATATTTACATTTAGTTTCAGCTTTTTTTCACCGATGTAAGGTTTTGGTCATTTGGGTGATGGTGAGTGATTTGAGTAATTGTTTTTTATTTTTGTGTTTTATTTTGCTTGTTTTGTTTGTCTTTTAGTGTGTCTTAGTGACTCGATTAGAGAGTGGTACTGAATCTCTGTCTCGCTCTCCTGCTGCATTAGACACATTAGTGTTTTATGTATCCACTTTCAGCCGGGTATTATGGGAGCTGAGTAGAAGAGGAAACACACACACACACACACACACACACTCATGAGATGCATCAGTGTTTAATGAGTGTAATGGATTTGTCTGGTGCTCATTTTGATGTCTGGATGTACAGATAGAAAAACTGATGGATGCATAGACAATCCAGTGTTAATGTACTGTCATTAATATTAGGGATGCACCAATACGGATACTGATACCGATATGGATACCGATACTGATACCAATAAGGATACCGATACGGATAGTGATACCGATATGGACACTGATATCGATGCGGATATGGATATGGATACTAAAAACAATACCGATAAGGATATCGATATCGATACCGATATGCATACCGATGCGGGAACCCGTAACCGATATTGATACCGATATTGATATCGATACTAATAATGATACGTGATATGGTTGCTGTTTAGGATATTGATATTAATACTGATGCTGGTAATTGTTACCTATATGTTTATAGTAATAACAACAATATTGTCGATACATGTGTTATCGATACTGATACCGATATCGATACCGGTATGGATATTGATATGGATAGTGATACCGATACGGATGCGCGATACAACAATATCCCTGTCTCACATACATCACTGGAAAGTTTGTTCTTCGGTTGTAAAGCGTATCGGAAAAAATTATATCAGTGCATCCCTAATCAATATACTATTGTACTAATGTAAGTTGGTTTTATTTAGCTTTTAATTATTTTTATTTCGGTTTTGGTTTTAGTATTTTTTTGTACTTGAAATTATTTAACTTTTAAAAAAGTGTTTTTGTTAAAATTTTCTTTTACATTTTTTTCTCAAGTTTTAGTAATTTTGTTGTGTTTTTTTTGTTATTTTTATTAATTTAATTTTTTAAATATTTATATTTAGATTAATTTTTTCAGTTTTAGTAATTTTAATACATAAAATTACTTTTTAATGTTTGGTAATATTTTAATTTTAATAAAAGTTTTAGTAATTTTGTTGTGTCTTCGTCATTTGTATTAGTTTTAGTTTTGTAATATTTCCCTTTAGCTTTTAATTATACTTAATCCCCCCGCTTTAGTAGTTTCAGCAATTTTAGGGCTTGAATTTATATATATATATATATAATTATTATTATTTTTTTATTTTTTTAAAATATACATTATTTTTTTTTAAAGTAAGTTTTGGTAATTTCGTTGTGTGTTTTGTCATTTGTGTTAGTTTTAGTTTTTTTTAAATATCTTGGTTAAGCTTTTCATCATATTTACTTAAAAATTTGTGTTTCGTAATTTTAGTATTTAAATGATTTTTTTTGTTAGTGTTAGTAATTTAGTTGTTTTTGTCATTTTTATAATTTTTTATATGTATACATTTTCATTAATTTTAATATCAGTTTTAGTTATTTTAGTACTTTAAATGAACTAAATAAAATTTGAAACTAATTGAAAATGTGATTTCTTTTTTAAAATATATGTTTCAGGTCAGTAAATGTTTTTTTGTTGTTGTTTTTTTCCAAAATACTCGAATTTTAAAAATGGTTTTAATTTTAG
>NC_056592.1:826560-831560 GCF_018340385.1 Cyprinus carpio
AGAAGAGAGCTCATGTTTCACCTCACAAATCAAAGACAGTAGAGTTTGACTTCAGGAGCATGGAACTGGTTTTAGAATTAATTAATTTTTTTTTAATGATTATTAAATAGTAATTATTATTATTATTTAAAAATTATCTAGATAAAATTTTTCATATCAGTCGATATCGATAATTATCACGATCGTTTTATCCCCCGGCCCTAATTTGATTGATTAATTTATTTATTTTAATGTTTTTTTTAATTCATTTAAATTTATTCATTTAATTTATTCATTTTGTTTTAATTTATGTATTTTAATTAATATTTTTTTTTCAGTTTGTTAATAAATTTCAATGTATTTTTCAATTTACTTATTTCAATTTATTTATTTATTTTAAGGTATTTATTTTAATTTAATTTATTATAGTGTTTTATAGAATAATATTAAATAATTATCATTAATTAATCTGCTGAATTTTCATTAATTTGTTAATTTATTAATGTATAAAATTATTTATTTTATTATCATTTAATTAATTTGTGCGTTTCATTTCCTATTTATTAATTCAATAATTATTTTTTGAAGTTAACAAAATTCATTTAAATTTCTGAATTCCAAATTTCTCCCAAAAATGTTGTTTTATTCCTGCTTCAGTTAAAGTCATCAAGAAACCAAAATTTAGAATAATATAAAAATTCTAAATATTTTTAGACTAATATAAATATTATTTATGCATTTATTAACACTTTATTTATTTTAATTGCTTAACTTGACTTGTTTCTTTCTTTCATTTTTTTTTTTTAATTTCCCCCCAAATATTAGTTTTATCCCTGCTTTTATCAAGTCATTATTAATTCACAGTTCTTCATCTTACACTCACTTTTTTATTGAGTTTTTTTCTTGTTTGTTTGTATGTGTGGTTTTTATCTTTCATCATCCAGGGCTCGAACCTCTCTGTTGTTCAGCTTCAGAAGCACTTCTCTCGTGAAGCGGTGTCTTTTTTAGACCGTTTGTTTTGAATCAATGGCAGGACTCAAACCCTGAGGTGTCCATTCTACTGTTCTCGATTAAATGTCTCTTAGTATCTCTCTGTTTGTTTGCCTTCCCACATACTCCCATAACTCTCTGGTGGTGCAGGCCTTGAAGAGCAACGTGACGGATCCAGACATGCATGTGCTGTTCTTCGACGTGGAGGCCGTGATCATCCAGTTGCTGACGGAGGAGGCGCAGCGGCCCAATCCCAGCCTCGTCTCCCCGGAAACACTGCAGAAAGCTCCAGGTGGGGCCGATAAGAGCGGGTCCTTCCTGGCCAATAAGATCTTCAAACAGGTCAGACTCAGGGAAGGGGCGGGGCTTGTAAAGACGTCACATGATTGTGTGTGTAAATCATTAAATGGGTAAAAAGTGGGCTGTCATCCGCGTTAGAGTCGGGTTTATAAATCTGTCTGATGGAGATTACAGGACGTGTTCTTGTATTTCATCTGTCTTGCTCTTCAGTGCAGCAGCTCTAAGATTTGAGCTCCAATTGCTCTGATGATACGAAAATCCCATATTGGGGAATTTACGCATAAAATTGATGTATTTATTTGTTTTTATTTTTTGTATATTTAATTGTACTGCATTTAACATTAATATAATAAATATTTAATATTTATTTATTTTAAATATAAAATATTTTAGGAAGATATTTAATGAAAATATTTTTTATAAAAAAAAAATATTTTTAAAATGATCAATTTTTTTACAATATTTTATTGTTATTAATATAATAGTGTTGTTATTAATGATATTGTTATTAATTAATATAATAATAATAATTAAATTTAATATTCCATATTTTAAAATAATATTTTAGAAAAAAACAATAATAAATATTACATTAATTTATATTAATTATGTATAAATATAGTTTATTTTATATTTGATTTATTAAATATATTACATTTAATATTTAATATTTTATGATTTTTTAAACAAGTATATTATTATAATAAAATATATATTTTAAAATTATATTTAATTTGTTTTATTATTATTATTATTTATTTAAATAAATGATTTGTTTATTAAATATATATGTATATAATACCGTTTTTTATATTTCATATTTTTGAGAAAATGTTATTGTTATATTTACTTAGACTATTTTCTAAATAATAATTATATAATAATTATCATTAATTATTTGTTTTATTTATTTAATAGTACTGTATTTAATATTGGTTATAGTTAAATATGATATAAATAATATATTTATTTGTTTTTACTTGTATTTACTTGTATTTATTTATATTTAATGCTTTTATATTTTATAAGATATATTTCATATTTTTTATTTTATAGGTAGAAAATATATATTTAAGATTTTAAGATGTTATAGTTGATAGAAGGGAATGAATAAAAGTAGGCAAAATTTTAGATGTAAAAGCAAAAAAATCATCTGTTGTTTTTTATCTCATGTCACATGACGTGTCTATAACTTTACCTGCACAGGTGAAGGAGACCATTAAAGAAAATATCAAGGAGCACCTGCTGGATGAAGATGATGATGATGAAGAGGAGCAGCGGCGGCGCAAGTCTCTGAGTCTGCTGGAGTATAACCAGACCATGGACACGGCCAAGCTCTTCATGTCCTGCCTGCACGCCTGGGGTCTGGACGCAGAGCTGGACGAGGTGTGTTTGTCCCGTCTGGGCATGCTCCGCCCACACACACCCGTCTCCTTCGGCCTGATCTCCCGCGGAGGACACATGTCCCTCATGCTGCCCTCCTTCAAACACTCTCTGCTCCGGCCGCTGGTCCAGGGCTCCGCCGAGGGCCGCAAGCTCTCCGTCTCCGAGATCGTGGGCAAGGGCATGTACGGCGTCTCCAGAGCCGTGACCACGCAGCACCTGCTGTCCGTCATCTCTCTGGCTAACACGCTGATGTCATGACCAACGCCCTCCTTCATCGGGGAGCACATGAAGAAAGCCCCAGCCGGGTGAACACACACTCAAACTCTCACACACTGCAGCACAATCACGTATCGTACCACATATCACAACACACTCAGAGTCTTTTCTCACACATGCATTTTCATCAAATCACAATCATGCCACGTGTATATAAGGACTGGATTATATATGTGACCCTAGAGCAGTCTTAAGTCTCTGGGGTATATTTGTAGCAATAGACAACAATACATTGTATGGGTCACAATTATACATTTCTCTTTTATGCCAAAAATCATTAGGATATTAAGTAAAGATCATGTTCCATGAGGATATTTAGTAAATTTCCTAACATAAATATATCAAAACTTAATTTTTGATTAGTAATATGCATTGCTAAGAACTTCATTTGAACAACTTTAAAGATGATTTTCTCAATATTTAGATTTTTTTGCTCCCTCAGATTCCAGATTTTCAAATAGTTGTATCTCAGACAAATATTGTCCTCCTAACAAACCATACATCAATGGAGAGATTATTTATTCAGCTTTTGAAAAATGTACCCTTATGACTGGTTTTGTGGTCCAGTGTCACATTTCATCCTAAAAGAATCAGGAATAAAAATAAGAAATTAGATTTTGCATAAAGAAAATTAAGCCTAGTTTTAAGATAATTTTTGTATAATTTTCAGGACAATTTAGCCCTGAATTCTTACAACCCAAAATGCATAATCTGTGTGATGTAAAGTGTTTTATTATTAAATTTGGTATAAATTAATTATTTGGTTTTAAATGAGTAATTATCATTAGTTAACTGCATTAGTTAACCTGAACTAACAAGGATAAATACTCAAGTATTTTATTTTAAAATATTAAAGCATTTATTAATAATAATGTTCATTTCAACATATACAGTATATATATATACACACACAGACACACACACACACACAATAACAAATGAAATTCTATTTATTTATTTATTTATTTATTTATACCTTAAAATGAATTTAAACCAAAGTAATTTATAAATACATAATTTTTATATAAATTCTTGAGTTTTATTATTTAATTTGGTATAAAGATTTTTTTTCCATTAATTTCAGTTAATTAAAAAAACTGTTATATATATATATAAAATATATATATATATATTTGCATTATATGTAGTAATAATAATAGCAGTATACATTTAATAAAAAATACATGTATTTTTATATAATTTATATTTTTATATCTTTTTTATATTTAATTTTATATATTTTTAATTTAAAAATGTATTATGATAAATTAAATAATATTAATACGATATTAATTTTATAATATATATATTTATTATCTATGTAGCATCAAATAAAATATACATTTGATAAAATTTCAAAAAATTAAAAATTAATATTTTTTTAAAATGTAATTTAAAAGAACGATATTTGTTTTGCAAAAGGTAAAGAGAAACATGCTTAATTATCGTGAAATAATGTACAAAAAATGTGCTTCCTTTTCTTAATGCAAAATATAATTTCTTACTTAAATCATTTGATTTTTGAGATAAAACATGACCTGAACATGTTTTTGAAAGACTTTAGTCATTTCATTTTTTAAGCAGTGATATTTTATACAACTAATTTGCCAAAGCCAGAAAACAGTCCTTCTGTATTGTTTCAAAAAGATCACAAAACCAGATATTAAAGCATATGAACATCTTTCGATCTCTGTGTTGCTCTGAGCAAAATTAGCCCCGGATTTTTATGAGCCAATTTCACATTTATGGCCGTACTTCAGATTCATTTTCTAAACTCTTTTAAGGGTGAAGTTACGCAGTGGAAAGTGAAAACGCACAGCTGAGCTCCAGAAAGATGGGATTTTCGATAACTTATTAAAACACGCCCAGGATGAACCAGGCAGAAGCATTACAGTTAAAATGAAAATAACTTTATTATTGCTGTTTGTGGATGTTTGGATGGTTTTTTACAATGTGTTCAGAAGCTTTTACAGCCAATAAAACTTCCCAAACACACACCTTTTTGACTCCACAGTCAAACTACTCACATAAAGCTTCTTGAACTCAGTCAGAAGAATCTTTTCTCTCAA
>NC_056592.1:844060-846560 GCF_018340385.1 Cyprinus carpio
AGCATATGATTGGACGAAAGTCTGTGGTTCAGAATGCACGATCAATATTTGCTGCTTGTTTTCCCGACGTTTGTTTTCCCGAATTTAATAGAAGAAAATTACCGGTCATCCATTGTTTTACATCTTTAACACATTCTGTCAACTTGGCTAGTTTAGAAATTTCATCTGGTCTTGATGAGATATAGAACTGAGTATCATCAGCAGTGGAAACTAATTCCAAGTTTTCTGATAATGTTGCCAAGTGGCAGCATGTATATTGAAAATAACAGAGGGCCTAACACAGATCCTTGGGGCACCTCATAATTTACTGATGTTAACTTGGATTTTTCACCATTTAAGTAGACAAAATGGTAACGGTCTATTAAAGTATTGTTATTTAATAATCGTTTTATGTAATTTCGTGATTTAAATTATTATACAGTAGCGTAATCACCAGTAACAGCCACCTCTTCTTCTCATCGGAGACATTAGATGCAGCACTGTACAGTCTCTCGCTGTCTGTGCTTCGTGCTTGTAAAGATTTCTGCATCTTTCTCTGTTAGTTTTAAATACTTTCACACTGCCGACATGTTTGCTGCATTAGTGCAAACCTCTATTTGATCGCATTAGTCATTGTTCGGTGCATATTATTCGTCCTTTTCACTTAAATTTTTTGCTATTTTTGTCTGAATAATTTTGGTTGCCAAATATTCGGTGCATCCCTAATTTCAGAAGATCATGTGACACTGAAGACTGGAGTAATGATGCAGAAAAAACAGCTTTAATCACAGAAATAAATTACAGTTTAACAGATATTCACTTAGAAAACAGCTGTTTTACATTGGAATAATATATCACAGTTTTTACTGTATTATTCATCAAATAAATGCAGCCTTGCTGAGCAGAAGAGACTTTCACAAACAAAAACAAATCTTGCCGACCCCAAACTTTTGAACGGTACTCTAGATGAGCTTAAAGCTAAGAGACAATCAACTAAAAACCATCTAAAAGATTGTAAAATATGTATTGCAAAACTACAATTTTAAGTCAAGATGCGCCCTTAGAAGACAGCTGTCGATGTCTAGGCAGTCGACAACTTATTAGAGTTTAGAACAGAACCGCAGCGTCACCTTCGGTATATAAGTGTGTGTCTGTTTGAGTGTGTGTCTGTGTGTGTGAGAGAGAGAGAGAGAGAGAGAGAGAGAATGTGTGCATGTGTGTGTCTTTGGGCCGTTGATGGGAGGCAAGCAGTGGCCCCTGGGAACGGTTACCATGGTGACGGTTGCTGGTCAGTGTAATGTTACCGTGGCAGCAGTGACCTCAGCAGGGTACAGGACTGCAGGGGTCAGTGAAAGCAATCCGTCTCTCTCTCTCTCTCTCACACACACACACACACACACACACACATTTATTGAGTGTGTGATGCCATGACTGTCCGTTGGCATTTTAGTCTTTGCTCCTTGAGATGATGTTTTACAGTGAGATATTCAGAAACAGTCGTTCAGAAATGTTCTCATTTTTTGAGAAAACTATAGTTAGTTTCATATCTAATTCACTTAATTATGAATTTAGTAATAAGTGTATGGTTTTTACTTTGCAAATGAAAAAATGGGGGAAAATGTATTACATTAAGGGAAAATCAAGTCAATAATAATTTTTTGTTTGTTTGTTTATAAAATGGGGATAATTTTAGATTTTATTTCTGCATGCAAACCAGAAAATGGAAATGATCTGGTGCAGATTAAAATGAAGATATTATTATAGATATTATTGTGTACGCTTGTTAACTGCTTTTTCAGGTAATATTTGGAGTCGTTTTTGGAGAATACTATACTTAATTTGATATTTAATGAAATAAAGTTTGAATTTAATTATGAGTTTAGTAATTAATTCATTAGTTTTACTTTGCATATGATTGCACAATAAAATGGGTATAATTACATTTTATATTTTGTTTCTGCGTGCAAACCAGAAAATGGAAATGATCCAGTGCAGATACAAAACGTGCATTTTATTTCAGATCGCTGAATATTTTTTGAGAATGTTTTGGAGAATTTGGGGATTTTTTAGGAGATTATTGCAGATTTTTAGGAGATTTTTCTTGGTGATTTGTTTTGGTTTTGGTATATTTTTGTAAGCTTGTTAACTGCTTTTTTAGACAATATTCCTGATGAAAAAGCTCAGCTCTCGCTCTCACAGAAACACAGATGCATGCTGGGCATTAGCTGCTCTGGAAATGAATAAATGACCTTTTCCTGTTCACAAAAACATGTGGAATAAACGACAAAACCACACACATGCAATGAAAGCAAGACAGGTGCATTCTGGGGGTTTCGTTATGGGCTTTATGTTATATTTAGCACGGTTTCCACAAAAATATGAAGCAGCAATAATCAGAAATGTTTCTTGAGCAGCAAATCATCATATTATAATGATTTCTGAAGATCATGTGACACTGAAGACTGCAGTAATGATGCTGAAAATACAGCTGCGCATCACAGAAATAAATTACACTTTAACA
>NC_056592.1:849060-864060 GCF_018340385.1 Cyprinus carpio
ACACACACAGGGTGGAGGCAGTGGATGGATGGATGGCTGGATGGATGGATGGATGGATGGATGGATGGGGTTAACAAGGCCGGCTGGAAGCAGTGTGTCATGCTTGACACGGCCATTTGACCTTGCTGGAGCATCTCTGAATTATGAGCCGCTCTGTGTGTGTGTGTGTGCGTGTGAGTGTGTGTGTGTGTGTGTGTGTGTGTGTGTGTGTGTGTGTGTGTGTGTGTGTGTGTGTGTGTGTGTGTGTGTGTGTTGATATCACGCTGTGAAGTCGTCTTGTGTTTATATGCCTCACTGAAGACACACAAACCTCACGATCACAGCTCAAGCCATCAAAAGCCAACACGTGTGAACCGTCTGCATCACATCATTATCAAATCAAACAATTCAGTGACTTGCTATAATTAATGTTCATGATATTCGCTTCAGATGAAATGGTGTTTAACTTGTCTTTTTATTCGCTAAATTTGAAACTGGAACCTCAGAAGTGAGTGATTTGGAACATCTAATGTTGCGAGTATGTCTGTAACGATTTTAAATGTTACTTTTATGGTCAAATGGAATTTCTGTTTAAAAGTGATTTTTGTTCTCTTGGAGTTCGTTCTAGGATCTGGTTGCTTTGCATTGTGGGAAAATGCAATGTGTTGCTGTCCTTTATGTGATTCTGCCTTAGAATTTGGCCTAACGATGTGTTTTTGGTAATTTTGCTGCCTGTGTTTTGGAAAAGATTTTACTTAGGGGTCAAAAAAAATTAATCTTTCAAATAAACTAAATAAATGAAAAATAAACAACTAAACTTTTATATTTTTATATTTTTAAACTTAATTAATTTCATTGAATACAGGCAAGGCAGTTTTTTTTTTTTTTTAGTAAAGTAAATTAATATGAATTTTATTATATACCGGTAATAATTATCACTTAATAAAATTATAATAAAAAATAAAAACAATAGATTCAAAAATAAAAATATTAAAAACAATAAAAGCTAAATACAAATATAAACTATATAGGCATTAAAAAAACTAAGAAAAATTACAAAAACACAACAAAATGACCAAAGCTTTTACTAAAATTAAAGCTAAAACAGATATTATAAAAATTAATTAAAAATATTAATAAGTACTATAGTTGCTAATGCGACATGTATTTTTAATTTTAAGTTTTTAGTCTAATATTTATATATTTTTTTATTTCAGCCATATTTCAATGATTCAAAACGATTTTTAATAGTTTTAATTTTAGTTTAAGTAACACTGAATAAAATTTAGATTTTTTAAAAAAAGTTATTTGTTTTAAAATTTGTACAAAATTGGATACTTGTCACAATTACTGTATTTACACATGAAAAAGCCAGTCTTATTAATAAAAAAAATAAAATAAATAAAATTGACATAAAATGATGTCAGTGGTAATTCTCAATATATTCTGATTATTATAATGCTATATTTTACTTAAATCAGCTCAAATTAAAGACGCAAGTATAAATACTTAAAAATTTAGATTTTTTTCACATTACAGCAAAGATATTTTTTTTATTTTATTTATTAATTTTATAATTTTTTTATTAATTTTTATTTTACTTTTTAATTGAACAAATCTTCCGTTCGTGTGTGTTACAGTACTGCACACATCTCTCAAGCGTTGCCTTGTTTTTCTCTCTCTGAGTCTGTTCTGTCAGTCAGATCTCGATCAGTCTCTCAGACCGGTTTCTCTCTCCGTCGAGGCTTCGCAGGGGTCTGGAGGTCTCATTAATTAGCGCGCCGTCTAGATTAGCTCATCCTCACCTTTAAGCAGCATTGATTCACTTTAATGAAAACCTTATTTTAATTGGTAATTCCAGGATAAGCGCCGAATGAAGGCGTGGAGTGGAAACGGTGGCTGATGCTTAGTAAAGACTCGATAATGCAAAGCACCAATAAACCCTGATGAGCTTTTTAACCAGGTTTGAGGAAAAAAAGAGACAAGAAAAATGACACAATAACTTTGTTTTCACTTTGTGATTGGTTTGTGTGTTTGCAACAGGAACCGCCCCTGAAACCAGCCAGCTGGCCCCGCCCCCTGCAGAAGCCCCGCCCACCGAGACCAAAGCTCCAGAGGAGGAGCTGGATGTGACGGACGATGACATCACTGCAGGTACAGATGTTTTTCCCATTTCTCATTTCAGTGGCCTGGAGGATGGAAATATCTGACACACTCACACAGAGTTTCAACCTCTAATAATCTCCCATGATGCCCCACAAACATCATTACTCGACCCCAGAACAGCAAAGTTTTTTTTTTTCACTTTAGAACAAATCATAACGTTCAGGAACAGGTTTATTGTTGGCATATGTGCATTACTTTGAGGGCAGAAAATGCTGTTTTTTTAATTAATAACAATTTCAGTTTTTCTCTGTTCAGCTGTTTTTGTAATGACTCTAGAACCGAGGTTATTATAGTTAAAACTAAAACCCTTAAAAAATAAAAATGAACTGAAATAATCAGATTTGATTTGATTTATTTAGGTTTGATTTTTTTATTTAAGTTTGTTATTTTTATTGAGTTTTATTTTTTTTATTGAGTTTAATTTTATGGAATTAAATATGAATAAAATAAAAATATAGATATATTTTAAAAAAATTTAAATAATAAAAATGACAAAAACACACAACAAAATAACTGAAATGTTAACTAAAATGGAACTTAAAAAAAAAAAAAAAAAAATATATATATATATATATATATATATATATAATATAGGCGAGAGAGAGAGAGAGAGAGAGAGAGAGAGAGATAAACTAAAAAAAAAACTATTTCAGTGAAACAAAAATAACTCTTGTTTATTTTTTATTTTTTTTTACCAAAACACCAAACCTTGTTAATGAGTAATAGATGATATCAGACTAATTTTTCCAAAAAACTGTTGATTTTTCTACATTATACTATAATCTGGTCATTTTTTATACTGTAAAACTGTAGTATAAAACATTTTCATGTGCATAAGTTATATTGCTATTATACAGTGTGTGCGTGTGTGAAATATGTATGTATATACATTTATGCATTTAACAGACTTGTATCCAAAAAACAAGAAGAGGAACAAAAGCAATTCATCAAAGAGCCAACAATATTTGTAACATACAATGCCAGGCTTATTAGACAACTAGATTAGGATATATATATTAGATTAAGACATGTACGATATGCTCAAAACTGGTCTTTATTAATCTGTAAAGACGCAGGGTTTTAGTAAGACTGTGTGTGTGAGACTCAGGCAGCACTCAACTGATTTAATTCTGCAGAATACATGGAAGAACAATGTCAGTAAGAGAAAAATGAGAGCAGAAAATGATAAATCGTCAAGCATGTCTGTGTTATTGACTGGATGAGGAGAGACGATGCTGCCTTTCAGCAGAGCTGCAAACAGTGATTGCTTTACAGACTCGTGTGTGTGTGTGTGTGTGTGTGTGTGTGTGTGTGTGTGTGTGTTGTGTAGAGTTGGTTTGGTTTTTGTTTTTGTTTTTTTTTCTTTTTGTTTGTTGTGTTCAGTATTTTTGTTTTTAAATGCAAATGCTCTTGAAAATTGCATCAGTTCACTACAGTAAACTATGAAATCCATTTTTTTTTTCCTAAATTCCGTTTACATTTTTTAAAATTAATTACCGTTTTAATTTTCTGGATTCTGTTTTTTCTTCCGTTTTAATTTTTCTCGACTCCTTTTTAATAGTTAAATTAAATGTTATTTATCAAAAAGCATGTCTAATTAATTAAAATCGCGAAACTTATACATTTTCACATCAATTTATTAAAAGTCAAACAAAAATTGCATGTTTAGGTCCCTATTTAATGTTTAATTTTTTTCTCACCATATTTTTATTGTTACCAAATTCTGTTTTAGCATGTCTAAGTATTTGAATGCATAAAAAAACTTAATTTATTCTTTTTTTTCCCCTTAAAGTAGCCTTATGAATTTTTTTTACTCAGAAATTCTGTGTTGTGGATTTGAATTCTTCTGGTTATCAAATGAAGGCATAAAATATTAATTTCATTTATCTTTTAATGATTGAAAATTAAGCAGACTTTATTTTTGGTAAACAGGGGATTTACTATTAAAATTAAAACATGGAAGAAATGTTGTGTGATTATTCCTTTGTTTCATTTTAGCAGCAGTACTAGTAATACATTCTACTGAAAAATAGTAATAGGCACAATGTCTTCAAATCAAACCGGACTTTTATTTTGACGGGTTGCTGTGAATACCTTTACAGTTTTACTCAAATCAAACGGTCAAAAGCTCATGAAGTGACTCTCAGAGCATTTCTGGAGATGTTCTTCATGTATTTACGTCCTCATTTAGTGTGACGACAGATGCTGAAAACACTGCGAGCGTCACGCACGCTTCAGTGTGTGTGTGTGTGTGTGTGTAAACCGCGCGTCTGCGCCATTCATTAACATTGTTTAGCAGAGTATGGAGGATTATTATTTATTTATATTTTTTTTGACTTTTGCGGCTTAATATTTACAGATACTAGTCCATATCACGATTTGATTTTCTTTCAGCAAAAACTCCTTAGAGCTGTTTACACTGTGAAATAAATCTCTTATTCACATCATATCTGCACTTTGTTCTTTACAATGAGAGAATTCAGTATTTAGTGAATTTCAGTGAATTCTACAGAATTGTGTGTGATTGGCAGGGTTGTTATTAGGGTTGGGAACCGAGAACCGGTTCTTATTCAGAACCGGTTCTGTTTTTTGAAAAGAATCTGAGTTTTGGTTAATTTATAGGTTTTGGTTCCAAAAACGGTTCTGGTGCGACAGCAGCCTTGCGCTGGTGTTTCTGACGATTCGGCGTTTCCCGTAAAGGATGTCACAAACCAAATAACAGAAACGTCACCCTGCCTCTTTAATTACTGAGCACATTTTTTTTCTAATGGAAGCACACTCCACAGAACACGCGCACCGCGTCAGGTCTTTAACTGCCGAAATACATGTTTTCCTACGACTGTACTGCACTCGCGCCTTTGATAACTGTGCACATGGTTTTGTCTGACTGTACATGTACCGGCAGCGTGCAGCAACTGCCGCCACTAAATTACATTATATTTGTCCCATATTCTCATTAATATACATATTGACTTCAACTTGGACCACTTGATAAATAGAATGCTATTTTTATGTAACAATGAGGGTTAGATTATTTAGTGTACAGGTTGTTTCAAGAGTGCTAAACAAAGTGATAGAAAATATTTATTCTCATGCATTTAATTGTTTTTTTATGTGGAAATGAGTGTTTGATTATTTAGTTTTCATGACTGCATTATTATATGTAAAATAGGGGCTTTATGGAGTGTGTGTATACATGGTTATAAGAATAACAGTTTATATTTCATTAATTTAGGGAAATGAACAAGTGTCTCAGCCCTCAAGGGACTATTTGGCCAACTTTATTCCTGCTTGAAAAGCAAAATGTTATTGATAGTGTAAAAAACATCAACTTTGAAGCATATGCTGATTGATGGACTTGCATTACTCAACATTACTTACTACCTTGCAGCAAAACTTCATTCAATGAAGGTAAAATAGTAAAAAAAAAAAAACATAGTAATAGTTTATTTAAATGGAATCGGAACCAGAAAATTTGTATACTGTAATATATATGTTGAATTTTGACATTGACAACCTTTAAATTAAGTTGACAGTAAGTAACAGTATTGAGCATTGAGTATTTGAGTATTGTTCATTTTTCCTTACCACTATTTTTTTAATAGTTGTTTAATGATTTTAATGGAACCGGAATCGGAACCGGAACCGTTAGGCGGAACCGGAACCAGAAAATGTCTAACGATTCCCAACCCTAGTTATTATCATTAAATAAAGCTATTAAAACATTTTTTTACTAATTGAAATAGAGTTGAAAGAAAATATGATATAAATTTTAGATTAAAAATTAGAAAGCTTCCAAGTCGAAGCACTAAAATTATAAAATAAATGAAAAAAAAAGTAAAGTAATCTGAGCAGATCTGAATGTTATGACATGAATTGACACTTTTCATTAATTCTCACATTTCAGTTTAATTTCTACAGCTTTCATAGACTGAATTTTTAACCCCCTTATCTTGAATTTGTGGGGCGTTTTTGTTCATTTTGGAGACTGTGTTAATGTGTTATTTTTTTTTATATTTTGAAATTTTTTCATTTCTTCTTTTCTGTTCATATGTACAGATTACAGCTTCATCTCTTGATGTCTTGTAATGTAAGTTTTAGTAGTAAAAGAGAAGCGTGAGTAGAGCATGTGGGAGAAGCGGTCAGTCTTAAAAGCAGCTCGCTGTCATATTAGGAGCTGGAGAGGTCAGAGGTCAGAGTGATTCCACCCCCAACTCGGATGTCATGATGTGGGCGGAGCTTCTTCTAGTCCAGAAGGAGCAGAACAGTCGTGTGTGTTTTCATTTGTGTTGTGATCGCTTGTTTTTTCTGTGAATATATGCTGTGCGTGTGTGTGTATGTGTGTGTGTGTGTGTGTGTGCCCGTCTAATATTTCCCAGGACGGATGAGTCGTCCACCTGATCATGACAGAGATGGAAAACTCCTCGGCGAGTGCAGAATTCAGCTCTTAAATGCATCATCAGTCTGCAAACACACAATCATGTTAGCGCTGCGTAACCTCTTTACAAATACATGATCATTTTACAAACGTGACAGCGCAGACGCACCGCGCTTAGTCTCTGTCTCAGAACGGCTCGACGCGTTCACTCAGAGCACAGAGCGAAAGGAAGGAGACGAGAAGAGCACTGCAGCCTCTCAGAGGTCAGAGGTCAGAGGTGATGAGACCTGTCAGGCTCTTCTCTTGGCTTGTTTCTTTATTTCCTTTCTTTCATGTTTTTATATCACCTCGTCTCGTCTTATATCTTCTCCTCTGTTTTCATTTTTCTTCAGATCTCTTCATGTCTTTTCTCGTCTCATCTCATCTTGTATCTTATCTTTTGATTTGCTTTTTCACTTCACTTCACACCATCTATTTATGTCTCATCTCTTCTCATCTTGTAGCTTCTCGCGTTGTCTTCTTGATTTTGATTTGTTTCTTCACTTGTTTTCTTCTGTCATCTCTTTGTCTCATCTTGTCTGTTCTGTTCTTCTCTTCTCTTTTCTTTAATTTCTTCTGTCATCTCTTCGTGTCTCTTTTCACCTTGTCTCATCTCTTTTTATCTCATAGCTTCTCTTTTGATTTGTTTCTTCACTTCTTCCATCTTTTCATGTCTCTTCTCTTCTTGTCTCTCCTTTTCTCTTCATGTGACGTCTTGTTTTAATTTCTTCTCGTCATGTCTCATCATCTTGTCTCTTCCCTTCCATTCTCTTCTGTTCATGTCACATTTCATCTAGTCTCATCTTGTTTCATCTCTTCTCTTCTCTTCATGTCATGTCTCTTCTCTTTTCTGTCACATCTCATCTTGTCTCGTCTTTTCTCGTCTCATCTCTTCTCCGCTCTTCTCTGTCTCATCTCGTCTTTTCTTCTCTTTTTTGTTTCTTTTATGTTTTTTTTTGTCTTGTCTCGTTTTTTTCTCTTCTCTGTGACATATCATCTCATCTTATCTTGTCTCTTCTCTTCTCTGTCACGTCTCGTCTCATCTCTTCTTCTCTGTCACGTCTCGTCTCAACGTTTATCATATCATGTCTTTTCTGTCTCGTCTTTTCTCATCCCTTCTCTTCTCATGTCTCGCTCTTCTCTTCTCTATGTCATGTCTTGTCTCGTCTTTGCTTCTCTCATCTCTTCTCTTCTCTGTCACATATCGTCTCGTCATTTCTCATCTCTTCTCTTCTCTATGTCACGTCTTGTCTCATCTTTGCTTGTCTCATCTCTTCTCTTCTCATGTCACGTCTCATCTCGTCTTTGCTCGTCTCATCTCATCTCTTCTCTGTGACATATCATCTCATCTTATCTTGTCTCTTCTCTTCTCTGTCACGTCTCGTCTCAACGTTTATCATATCGTGTCTTTTCTGTCTCGTCTTTTCTCATCTCTTCTCTTCTCATGTCTCGCTCTTCTCTTCTCTATGTCACGTCTTGTCTCATCTTTGCTTGTCTCATCTCTTCTCTGTCACATATCGTCTCGTCTTATTTCGTCTTTTCTCATCTTGTCTCTTCTCTATGTCATGTCTTGTCTCTTTTCTGTTCTGTCACGTCTCGTCTCGATGTTTATCATATCGTATCTTTTCTGTCTCATCTTTTCTTGTCTCTTCTCTTCTCTATGTCACGTCTTATCTGTTTTTTTTTATGTCACGTCTCATCTCGTCCCTTCTCATCTCTTCTCTTCTCTTCTTATGTCTCTTATCTTCTCTATGTCACGTCTCGTCTCATCTTTGCTTGTCTCATCTCTTCTGTTCTCTGTCACATATCGTCTTAACTTATTTCGTCTTTTCTCATCTCGTCTCTTCTCTATGTCATGTCTTGTCTCTTTTCTGTTCTGTCTCGTCTCGATGTTTATCATACCGTATCTTTTCTGTCTCGTCTTTTCTTGTCTCTTCTCTTCTCTCCTCTTCTCTTCTTACAGTATGTCTCTTCTCTTCTCTATGTCACGTCTTATCTGTTTTTTTTCTGTCACGTCTCATCTCGTCCCTTCTCATCTCTCCTCTTCTCTTCTTATGTCTCTTATCTTCTCTATGTCACGTCTGGTCATGTCTCATCTCATCATTTCTCGTCTATTCTCTTCTCTATGTCACGTCTCGTCTCTTCTCTTTTCTTCTTTGTCTTGTCTTGTCTTTTTTCTCGTCTCTTCTCTTCTGATGTCTCGTCTCTTCTCTTTTCTTGTCTGTCACGTCTCACCTCGTCTTGTCTTTTCTCGTCTCATCTCTTCTCTTCTCATGTCACATCTCGTCATGTTTCTTGTCTTCTTTTCATGTTGCATCTCTTTTTTTTCTTTCCGTGTTATTTTATTTTTTTTTTTTGTTTTTTTTTTTTTTTTTGTTTTATTTTATTTTCCTTTCTCTTCCATTTTGATTTGTTTCTTCACTACTTTTCTTTTCTTATCTCTTCATGTCTCATCATTTCATCATCTCACCTATAATCTCACCTCATCTCCTCAGTTCTCTTGTCTCGCAATATCTCATCTCTCTTCTCATCTGTTCATTAATCATCTCGTCTCATGTTTTCTCGCCCTCTTGTGCGGTGTTTCTTCAGTATTATTTATATTAAATAACTATTATACTATTATACTATTGCAGTGTTTTTTATATTTCAAATTATCATTAATTTTAAATGATCAGATTTAATTGTGATTTCACTTTTTAATAATTTTGTTATGTGCTTTTTGTTATTTTTATTATATTTTTTTAAAAATCTCATATTCTGAATGCAGGATTTTAGTTTTTATCTGTCAGATTTCTTTCCTTAAAGGTTATGCTCATGTGGTGTTATGACCTTTGACCCCCACAAACGCCCTAGATTGTTTTCTTTTAACAGCCCGTAGATCAGCTACAGCTAAAACCACCTCATGACAGATTTAGCCCATGTATTTGTGTTCAGTGTGTTCATCAGAAGGTTTTCCATTGACTTTATGAGTTTGTGAGGGAGTGTTTGACCTCAGGCTGTTCTGGTTCCTCGTAAAATGAACAGTGACTCAATAAGAGCCCAAATAAATGAAAAATAAGCAGTGATTCCAGCAGCTGCATCATCAAACATGATTCCTTCAAGAGCATCAAACTGAACACCTTCTGTTTGTCTGTTTGCAAACAGCAGTTTCTCCAGACTTAAGAATTTTAACATCTATAAAACCAAGTTTCGGTTCTTTTATACCAGCTTTCTTTTCTTCCTGCCCTTAAATAGTCATACTAAGGAAACCCGGACTTCATTGTTTTTTATGAAGTGATTTTGCAGTTTATTGATCTCTAGTAAGTTAGACCCTTGAACTTTGCCGTTTGGTTTAATGTTCTTCGAGGAATTGTGTGTGTTGATGCATCAAAATTCGGAAACTGACTATGCAGAAGCATGAATGGGCAGATTGAGTGCACTGTTCCTTTAAGAATGACCTCATGTGTTCAGCGCTTGATCTAGATTCATATCGGATGGTGGAGATGATGATGATGTCATAACGGTGCAGTAACGTTCATAAGACAGAGAACAGACTCCAAGATCATTAAACACATGAAAATTAATAATTCAGCACAGCGGAGCCACACTGGGGAAATTCAGCTAGGGACATACAGATGTTAAAAATTCAGCTTTGATGTTCAGAGCAAAACCTGTGTCCTGAACCTGGTGAAGAGATTGAGAGCTTACAGGAAACTGAGAGAGGAGCGGGGTTTAGTAGAATTATTTGTGGTGTTTTGAGTGATTGTTGCTCTACTAAACAAAGGTGTACAGTTTTTTTTTATTTTTTATTTTATTTTTTATGTGAGTTGCTATGTGGGTGCTGTGGTATATTGAGTGTGTGTTCTGAGGGTTTAGGCTGTTACTATGCAGTTGCTAGGGTGTTCTGAGTGTTTAGGCTGTTACTATGCAGTTGCTATGGTGTTCTGAGTGTTTAGGCCGTTACTATGCAGTTGCTAGGGTGTTCTGAGTGTTTATGCCATTACTGTGCAGTTGCTAGGGTGTTCTGAGTGTTTATGCCGTTACTGTGCAGTTGCTAGGGTGTTCTGAGTGTTTAGGCAGTAACTATGGAGTTGCTAGGGTGTTCTGAGTGTTTAGGCAGTTACTATGCAGTTGCTAGGGTGTTTATTTGTTTTTGTGCCGTTACTGTGCAGTTGCTAGGGTGTTCTGAGTGTTTTATGCCGTTACTGCATGCAGTTTTGCTAGGTGTGTTCTGAGGGTTTAGGCTGTTACTATGCAGTTGCTAGGGTGTTCTGAGTGTTTAGGCTGTTACTATGCAGTTGCTATGGTGTTCTGAGTGTTTAGGCCGTTACTATGCAGTTGCTAGGGTGTTCTGAGTGTTTAGGCAGTAACTATGGAGTTGCTAGGGTGTTCTGAGTGTTTAGGCAGTAACTATGGAGTTGCTAGGGTGTTCTGAGTGTTTATGCCGTTACTATGCAGTTGCTAGGGTGTTCTGAGTGTTTAGGCAGTATGGAGTTGCTAGGGTGTTCTGAGTGTTTAGGCAGTAACTATGGAGTTGCTAGGGTGTTCTGAGTGTTTAGGCAGTTACTATGCAGTTGCTAGGGTGTTCTGAGTGTTTAGGCAGTAACTATGCAGTTGCTAGGGTGTTCTGAGTGTTTAGGCAGTAACTATGGAGTTGCTAGGGTGTTCTGAGTGTTTAGGCAGTTACTATGCAGTTGCTAGGGTGTTCAGAGTGTTAAGGCAGTTACTATGCAGTTGCTAGGGTGTTCTGAGTGTTTTAGGACATGTACACACACACACACACAAGTGTTTTCTGACATTTTCTAAACTTTAAAACTTGGTGTTTGAGGTTTGATAGTTGTTGCTGTAGTTTTTATCGGGATTGTACTGGTTCTCATACGAGTGAAGAATCCATAGGGAATGTACTCGGTTACTAACATAAGCTCGGTTCCCTGAGATACAGGAACGAGTACTGCGTAACTAGCCGTGCTATGCAGCTGCGCGACTCAGTCGTCAGTTCAGTCGAAGTTACCTGAGGATCCTGTGGCAACTGCACTACTGAGCTTCTTTTATTGGCAGGATGTTTTTGTGTGGTAAATAAACCCTGAAACAGCCCAGAGAGCAGGAAGGCCTTTCCCGTTGGGGTTTAGGGGGTAACAGGGGGTGGGGGGGGGGGCAGGAGGGGATGACAGATGGTCCTGCTCGGGTACAACTCGCACACACACACACACACAGAAGTTAATAGACGCTTTTTTGACTGATTGGACAAAGTTGAACACCAGCTAGTGTTGACTACACACAGAGAGAATGCACCTGCTCACACACACATTTATCTAGTTAAATAGTCATATCCTAGCCTTTGATTATTTTGTATAAATTTTTTTATTGATTGGGCTATAATGTTTTTTTTTTTTTTTTTTACCCTATAAGATTTTTTTTTCTTTTTACATTTTTAGAATTTTTTTTAAATTCTTATTGCCCATTTAATTTTATTATTTTTTTTAACCATTTTATTACTCTTTTACTTATTTTTCTCTTGTATCTCAAGATTTTTATTCAAATTTCATCACATATATTTAATTGTTTTTTGCATATTCTTCGCATGTATTCCATGATTTTTGTCATATTTTACAGATATATTTAAATTTTTTTGTTCATATTTTAACCCATATTGTTTTAAATTTCCTACATATATTTTTTACATATTTCCCCTTTTATATTTTCATATATTTTCCCATATTGTTTTCCTATTTTCCCCCATATATTTTTTTGCATATTTCTCTCCATATTTGTCTTTCATAATTTCCCCCATATCTTTATTATTTTGTCATTTTACCCATAATTGATTTCATTATTTTTCTAACTGAATGCATCCCTAGATGTGCCCCCAGCAGTGTGTGTGTGTGTGTGTGTGTGTGTGTAAACAGATGGGACTAAAGTCAAGTGAGTTGTCTGAAGAAGTTGTTTATTGATCTTTTTTTCCTTATCTCTTTCTCTTTGTCTTTGTTTCCTTCTTTCCATGCATCCTCTCTTTCTGAATTGCTTCCATGCAGCAAAAAAGGTAAAAGAGCAAAGGATAAAATTAGATTGCAGAACTGATTGATCGGCTGTGTGTGTGTGTGTGAGTTCAGGTCGGTTTCGTTCAGTGCTTCTGTTGCGTTTGCACTCTGGTTTACTGATGACATCAGCACTCGCTCTGAAACTTCCCTGTTTTAAAGTGGCCTGACTGAACTCTGCCACTCACTTCTCTCGGATTCTTAAAGGGATAGTTCACCCAAAACTCTGTCATTAGGGTTAGGGTTCAAATTAAAATTGTGAGTATTTACGCTCATGTGGTTCCAAACCTACATGAGTTTCTATCTTACGTGGAACGTAGAAGTGAGATGTTCAGCAGAATGTTCACGCTGCTCTTTTCGTACAGTGAAAGTGAATGGGGACCGCTGTTCTGAACACCTGAAAACTACTTCAGATGACTTTATTCCAGATCTTCTGAGCTCATACATTAGCAGCACAAACGTTCTTCTGAATTTCTACTTTTTCTGAGAAAGAAAGTAAGTCATGCATGTTTGGAACGAGCGCATGAGTACATGATGTTTTCATTTTTGGGTGGACTGACCTTCGAAGCGAGCAAGAAAACACCTGATCTCACAAAAGCGTCTTTCTCTCTCTCTCTCAAATCACTTAATCGCAGTAACATCCTCAAAGAGCCATCATGGCTTCAGAGGGGATTGTCTTGCTTTTCTGTTCTCAAGGCTGTTTGCTTTGAGCCGCTCGATCATCTTTTGTAAATGTTAAATGGCGTGAGCTTCTGAATGTGATTCTTTAGAGTGTGATGGTCTGTTTTATGATTCCCAGTTTTGATGCTGCAGGTTGTATTGAAGTCTGAGCGCTTAGGCCAGACCGGACCAAACCAGACTACACCAGACCAGCCCGGTAGTCTCTGTGATATTGACCATATCCTCAGTTTATGTAGTCTTCATATCTGCAGAGTCTCGTCTGTCTCTCTGATGCTGGAAGCCACAGAATCGATCTCAGACACAACCCCACCGGCGCTTTTCACTCCCTTAAACGGCCACTTACATTCCAGTTTTAATGGAATCCGCTTGTGTGTGTGTGTGTGTGTGTGTGTGTGTGTGTGTGTGTGTGTGTGTGTGTGTCAAACAAGGAAAATAGACACTTTATATGCGAGACTAAGGACTGTGTTTGCCACTCAGACAACCTGAGAGACTAAAGAGACTAAAGCAGGTCACTGCTGAACCAGTGGAGCTCTGAGGAACGTGCATGTGTTTAACCAGCAGGGGGCGCTAACAGCGGTCAAACTAGCAAGTGATGTACTGTATGATGTGTTGTCCTTGCTTTAAAAAAAACAAACTTGCTAGTAAATTTCACAAACAGTTACAAAGAAACTGCATGTAACATATTGAATTAAATGTTGAATGTTTAAATGTGAAATTAAATGTAAAATATTTTTCTTGTTTTATTCAAATTTTTAAAAATAATTTTTTAACCATGCAGTAATCACAGCATATTTTTTTTTTTTAAATGTCAAATAATTGGTTCATAATCATAGTGATGTGTGCTATTTTCATTTGTTTTTGTTCGTGCATTGTAATGAATCAGCATGATTTGGCATTTTTTAATTAAAAATTAAAAGTTAATTAATTGTTAATACTCAAAATATTTTTATTCAGCAAAGACACAATAAATAATACTTTTATTCATCAAGGATGCATTAAATTAATGAAAAGTGACAGTAAAGATACAGTAAAGATATAATGTGACAAATCTATTTCAAATAAATGCTATTTTGAACTTTCTATTCATCTGTGAATCCTGAAAAATAAAATGTATCACACAAATGTTTCCACAAAAATATTGTGCAGCACAACTGTTTTCAACATTGATAATAATCAGAAATGTTTCTTGAGCAGCAAATCAGCATATTAGAATGATTTCTGAAGATCATGTGACACTGAAGACTGGAGTAATGATGCTGAAAATACAGCTGCACATCACAGAAATACATTACAGTTTAACAGAGATTCACATAGAAAACAGCTGTTTTACATTAAAATAATATTTCACTGTTTTTACAGTATTTTTGATCAAGTAAATGCAGCCTTGATGAGCAGGAGAGAAATCATACTGTCCTCAAACGTCTGAATGTGATTCTTTAGAGTGTGATGGTTTGTTTTATGATTCCCAGTTTTGATGCTGCATGTTGTATTGAAGTCTGAGCGCTTAGGCCAGACCGGACCAAACCAGACTACACCAGACCAGTAGTCTCTGTGATATTGACTATATCCTCAGTTTATGTAGTGTTCATATCTGCAGAGTCTCGTCTGTCTCTCTGATGCTGGAAGCCACAGAATCGATCTCAGCCACAACCCCACCGGTGCTTTACCTTACTGGAAGATGGTGGGACGTCTGTCCCTCACACACACACACACACACACACACACACACACACACACACACAC